>NW_027901469.1:0-237 GCF_054177405.1 Leptonychotes weddellii | reverse complement strand
TATGTGTCAACATTTAAAACTTTGGAATATTTTTATTGTAACGTTATTTTAAACTTACAGAAACGTTGGGAAAGTAGTACATAGAGTATTGTGTACATTTTATGTAGATTCATCAATTGTATGCATTTTCCTCCATTTTATCTGTATCTTCTCTCCTGACCCTTTGAGAGTAAGTTACAATACCTTGGCCACCAACGTTCGAGCCATAGGCATGCAATATCTGTGCCCTAGGAGAGT
>NW_027901468.1:0-237 GCF_054177405.1 Leptonychotes weddellii | reverse complement strand
GAAACCTAGCTAATAATCTTCATAGCTGGAGCAAGGGAGCCCTCTCCTGTCCAAATACTGTGTTAACATTTGGTTGAATCTAATGTAATCTACCATTAATTATATAATTTAAGTTTGATTCACTCTAAGTTATAGCCGATTTGACTCTATTATGGACTGAAAAAGAAACTAGCAGTAACCTTCATAATAGCTAACTATGCACCAAGCACCATGCAAACTGCTTATATCCTTTATCTC
>NW_027901467.1:0-237 GCF_054177405.1 Leptonychotes weddellii | reverse complement strand
TGCTGCTCAGTGTCCTTCAGTGCAGAGGACAGCCCCATGCAGCAAATAATGATCCAGGGCGAAGGTCCAGAGTGCGAGGCGGAGAAGCCTTGTGTTGGAAGATCCATGGAGCGTGATTTTCATCAGAGCCCCTTCCCGTGCCTGGGGCGTGTCTTGATCCAGTGGTGTCGGACTCGCCCGAGGAGCAAACTCCCTGCGTGCGAGAGGCAGCGGGCTCGGTGGGCAGGGGGCCCCTGG
>NW_027901466.1:0-237 GCF_054177405.1 Leptonychotes weddellii | reverse complement strand
GTGAGTAAAACAGCATGCAGAGAGGATTTAAATCCTCACTGCCAATGTTAAGTTCAGGGAATTGGGGGGAAAAAGTCAAGTGCAATTATCACTTGACTCTAGATAGTTCTCACTTTATTTCCTCTGTAATGCATTCCAGATTGGAGTGCGCCAACGTTTTCTCCATTTTCAGTAGTTCTTCATGTTATTTCAGTTACCCACTTAATAGCAATGCATATAGGGCTTTCTTTGGTGTCG
>NW_027901465.1:0-237 GCF_054177405.1 Leptonychotes weddellii | reverse complement strand
TCCAGGTTTCTATAAGGAAGAGCTGGGGGAAAGGAGGGTGGGTCCGCGCAGGTGGGCAGTGAAGGTCGACTCCATCCCGGTCTTGGACTCCAGTACGGGCGGGGTCTTGCTGGCTCCGGGCAGCCCTTACCACTGAGGGGGCAGTTTCCGTGCCCACCAGGCCATGCTTTGCCCTCAGGGTCTTCCTCCTGAGCCAAGAAACAAGCTGGAAAGAAGAACCCAACTAGAAAGTTCAAG
>NW_027901464.1:0-1508 GCF_054177405.1 Leptonychotes weddellii | reverse complement strand
CATATAACAGCCAGTGCTCATTACAACATGTGCCCTCCCTTAATACCCATCACCCGGCTACCCCATATGCTCACCCCCCTCCCCTCTGAAACCCTCAGTTTGTTTCCCAGAGTCCATAGTCTCTCATGGTTTGTCTCCTTCTCTGATTTCCCCCCTTCAGTTTTCCCTTCCTTCCCCTAATGTCCTCCGTGCTAATCCTTATGTTCCACATATGAGTGAAACTATATGGTAATTGTCTTTCTCTGATTTTTGTACTTGCTTGATGGTATGTGATGATTAACATCTTTTCATGTGTCTGTTGGCCATCTGGATGTCTTCTTTGGAGAAATGTCTGTTCATTTCTTTTGCCCATCTTTAAATCAGATTATTTGTTTTTTTGGGTGTTGAGTTGTAGAAGTTCTTTATGTATTTTGGGTACTAACCCTTTATCAGATACATCATTTGCAAATATCTTCTCCCATTTCCTAGGTTGCTTTTTAGTTTTGTTGATTGTTTCCTTTGCTGTGCAGAAGCTTTTTATTTTGATGTAGTCCTAGTGGTTTATTTTTGTTGTGGTTTCCCTGGCCTCAGGACACATATCCAGAAAAATGTTGCCTCAGCTGATGTCTGAGACCTTACTGCCTATGTTTTCCTCTAGGATTTTTGCTTTGTTTTCTGTATGTCTTTTGATCTCTGTTGTTGCTCTATTCCTCAATTGCTGCTTTGTTTCTATTTAAATATATATTTTTTTTCTGAAGTACCATTTCGATGTTCTTGCCATGTATCTTTTTTTTTTTTTGTAACAGTGTTTGGTTTATTATTATAAAGGATATCAAGATACCATTTGGATGCTTAGTTTACAAGGGCTATAAATTGCAAAACTACCAGGCATGATGAAGTGTACATATGTTTTTCCATAGTTATTTTCATAAACTGCTGCCTAACACAGAGGGTGTTTAATGTTTAAATGATTTCAGCAGTCACATAGGTAAAGTGCAAAACAGTAAAACAAAACAAAACAAACCCCAGCAATCACTAAGAAATTGATTAAGCTGTGAAATCATTAACAGAATGTGGATTGATGTTTTATAGGCATAATTATATTTTACATTTTCAATGAGTAAGGATGTAAAGATGCTAAGTTCTTTGACACTACATTTTCTAGATGGCATACTTGGTATTTATCCCGTATTATTTTGGCTTCTTTGTTAACTTCTCATGGAATTTGCCTTTTTGTTCTTATTAGACTCTTAGCAACCTCAGGATAGTGACCATCTGATAATACATCTCCACAACCTGTGACCCAGGAGAGAGAATAGTAATACTGACTTAATACTACTAATAGCAGTAAACATCAAGAAATATGATTCCGTTAGTTAAGACAATAAGTCATTCATTTTATTTAGTTTCCATGAGTATTATGCTGAGCAAAATAAGTCAAACAGAGAAAGACATGTATCATATGACCTCACTGATATGAGGAATTCTTAATCTCAGGAAACAAACTGAGGGTTGCTGGAGTGGGGGGG
>NW_027901463.1:0-237 GCF_054177405.1 Leptonychotes weddellii | reverse complement strand
GTTCACCATCGGCAGTCCTGGGATGTGCTGTTCCCGTGAACAGTGGTTTTCCCAGGACATGCTGTTCCCGGGGACCATGCTGCTCCTGTGGACCATGTTGTTCCCGTGGACCGTGCTGTTCCTGTGGACTGTGCTGTTCCCGTGGACCATGCTGCTCCTGTGGACCGTGCTATTCCTGTGGACCGTGCTGTTCCTGTGGACTGTGCTGCTCCTGTGGACTGTGCTGTTTCCATAGAC
>NW_027901462.1:0-237 GCF_054177405.1 Leptonychotes weddellii | reverse complement strand
AAAGAAATGCAGATCTCGGGGCACCTGGTGGCTCAGTCGGTTAAGCATCTGCTTTTGGCTCAGGTCATGATCCCAGAGTCCTGGGATCAAGCCCCACATCGGGCTCCCTGCTCATCCGGGAGTCTGCTTCTCCCTCTGCCCCTCCCACCACCACGCTAGTATACTTGTGCGCTTCTCTCTCTCTCTCTCTCTCTCTCTCTCTCTCTCTCGTGTGTGCATGCTCGCAAAAATAAATAA
>NW_027901461.1:0-237 GCF_054177405.1 Leptonychotes weddellii | reverse complement strand
TAAGAGAGCACCTTATTGACTAATTTTCCCATTCATATTAATGTTATAATTATAATATTTAATATATTAATAAATATATATGTAATACAGCTACCTCATACTAATATATTATCAAACCTCTTCATGAATGTTTTTTAATGTTTATATAGATTTATCATATATATATAGATTTATCATAGATTTTTATATAGATTTATCACAGATTTATATAAGATTTATCATAATTTCCTATTCCTT
>NW_027901460.1:0-237 GCF_054177405.1 Leptonychotes weddellii | reverse complement strand
ATCTCCATTTAGGATGGTAAGGGCTCAGCCTATCAACGGAGTGGGTGCTTGGGAAAGAGCTGTTTAAGCAACTGATCCCTTGTTCAGAATATATGCCTATCACACATTTCAAAAATTCTGCAGGCAGAAACTAACCAATGTTGAAAAAAACAACAGTTACATGTTGAATTACAGATAAATGCGTAGCAAATGGCATTTAGCATTACGATTATTGCCACCTTAGACAGTATTAACATT
>NW_027901459.1:0-237 GCF_054177405.1 Leptonychotes weddellii | reverse complement strand
AAAGAAATGCAGATCTCGGGGCACCTGGTGGCTCAGTTGGTTAAGCATCTGCTTTTGGCTCAGGTCATGATCCCAGAGTCCTGGGATCAAGCCCCACATCGGGCTCCCTGCTCATCCGGGAGTCTGCTTCTCCCTCTGCCCCTCCCACCACCACGCTAGTATACTTGTGCGCTTCTCTCTCTCTCTCTCTCTCTCTCTCTCTCTCTCTCGTGTGTGCATGCTCGCAAAAATAAATAA
>NW_027901458.1:0-237 GCF_054177405.1 Leptonychotes weddellii | reverse complement strand
GTGAGTAAAACAGCATGCAGAGAGGATTTAAATCCTCGCTGCCAATGTTAAGTTCAGGGAATTGGGGGGAAAAAGTCAAGTGCAATTATCACTTGACTCTAGATAGTTCTCACTTTATTTCCTCTGTAATGCATTCCAGATTGGAGTGCGCCAACGTTTTCTCCATTTTCAGTAGTTCTTCATGTTATTTCAGTTACCCACTTAATAGCAATGCATATAGGGCTTTCTTTGGTGTCG
>NW_027901457.1:0-237 GCF_054177405.1 Leptonychotes weddellii | reverse complement strand
GGGGATTGCATTTAATCTGTAGATTGCTTTGGGTAGTATAGACATTTAAAAAATATTTGTTCTTCCAACTCATGACCCATGGAATGTCTTTCCATTTCTTTGCATTGTCTTGAATTTCTTTCATCACTGTTTCATAGTTTTCAGAGTACAGGTCTTTCACCTCTTTGGTTAAGCTGATTCCTAGATACTTTATTGTTTTGTTTTTTTTTTTTTAAATTGTCACTTTTTTTTTTTTTA
>NW_027901456.1:0-237 GCF_054177405.1 Leptonychotes weddellii | reverse complement strand
AAGGCAGAAAGGAGATGTCTTCCTCCCCCCCCCCGTCCGTTACAAGCCTCATGTAACTTTCATATTGCAGTGTTCTCTCTTTGCAGAAACTAAATCCAGGGAAGGGTGAAAATACCATTAGACCTACCGATCATATATTAAAGTGTTATTCCTGCCCTCTACCCACCAAGAACTCCGTCAGGGAGGAACAGACATGCTATCAGGTACCTGTCAATCCTTGTCTGAATCGTGAAGCGG
>NW_027901455.1:0-237 GCF_054177405.1 Leptonychotes weddellii | reverse complement strand
AGAAAAACATACCCGAAACCACTATAATATAGTAACCGGAAACTTATTACTACTCAGAGTTCAGAACAAAAATCAACAGCCAAACATGCCCTTCAGAGGCACAATAAAATCTTTTACATGTTGTCCTGATTAAAATGGAGTCTGGAAACAAAGCATGAAACATCTCTACTATATTAAAAATCAAGAACAAATAAACTGAAGGCAGATTCCCTCTGAATGTACTAAGTCATTCTACAG
>NW_027901454.1:0-237 GCF_054177405.1 Leptonychotes weddellii | reverse complement strand
TCCCGTTTTACGTCTGAGTCCAGGGACCGCTGTCAGCTTGTCCGGCTCACGGCCGTGCTGTCGCTGTGGCTTAGGTCTCCCGGCCTCTGTGTCACCTGCGGGACCTGCCTGCAGCTTAGCTGTGTGCTTGCCGTGTGAACTCCCCACGGTGTGAAGGGCGGCTGCCGTGTTTTACGTGTGTGTGTCCCACCGTGTAAGGGGATGTCTGCGTGTTTCCGGAGGCCGTGCTCCCTCCAC
>NW_027901453.1:0-1508 GCF_054177405.1 Leptonychotes weddellii | reverse complement strand
GGATCATTCCCTGCCTATTTTCAGACCACAATGCTTTGAAACTAGAACTCAATCACAAGAGGAAAGTCAGAAAGACCTCAAATACATGGAGGCTAAAGAGCATCCTACTGAAGAATGAATGGGTCAACCAGGAAATTAAAAAAAAAATTAAAAATTCATGGAAACAAATGAAAATGAAAACACAAATGTTCAAAATCTTTGGGATGCAGCAAAGGCAGACCTAAGAGGAAAGTATATAGCAATACAAGCCTTTCTCAAGAAGCAAGAGATGATTCAAATACACAACCTAACCCTACACCTTATAGGAGCTGGAGAAAGAACAGCAAATAAATCCTAAACCCAGCAGGAGAAGAGAAATAATAAAGATCAGAGCAGAAATCAAGGAAATAGAAACCAAAAGAGCAGTAGAACTGATCAACTAAATTTGGAACTGGTTCTTTGAAAGAATTAACAAGATCGATAAACCCCTGGCCAGACTTATCAAAAAGAAAAGAGAAATAACCCAAATCAAGAAAATCATGAATGAAAGAGGAGAGATCACAACCACCACCAAAGAAATACAAACAATTATAAGAACATATTACGAGCAACTATATGTCAGCAAATTAGACAATCTGGAAGAAATGGATGCATTCCTAGAGATGTATCAACTACCAAAACTGAACCAGGAAGAAATAGAAAACCTGAACAGAACTATAACCACTATGGAAATTGAAGCAGTCATCAAATATCTCCCAAGAAACAAGCGCCCAGTGCCAGATGATTTCCCAGGGTATTTCTACCAAACATTTCAAGAAGAATTAATACCTATTCTTCTGAAACTGTTCCAGAAAATAGAAATGGAAGGAAAACTTCCAAACTCGTTTTATGAGGCCAGCATTACCTTGATCCCAAAACCAGACAAAGACCCCATTGAAAAGGAGAATTACAGACCAATATCCTTGATGAACATGGATGCAAAAATTCTCACCAAAATACTAGCCAATAGGATCCAACAGTACATTAAAAGGATTATCCACCAAGACCAAGAAGGATTTATCCCTGGGCTGCAAGGTTGGTTCAACATCCGCAAATCAATCAATGTGCTACAATACATTAATAAAAGAAAGAATAAGAACCATATGATCCTCTCATTGATGCAGAAAAAGCATTTGACAAAGTACAGCATTCTTTCTTGATTAAAACTCTTCACAGTATAGAGATAGAGGGTACAAACCTCAATATCATAAAAGCCATCTATGAAAAACCCACAGTGAATATCATTCCAATGGGGAAAAACTGAGAGCTTTCCCCCTAAGGTCAGGAACACTGCAGGGGTGTCCACTATCACCACTCCTATTCAACATAGTATTAGAAGTCCTAGCTACAGCAATCAGACAACAAAAAGAAATCAAAGGCATCCGAATTGTAAGAAGAAGTCAAACTCTCACTGTTTGCAGATGATATGATACTTTATGTGGAAAACCCAAAAGACTCCACCCAAAACTGCTAGAACTCTTACAGGAATT
>NW_027901452.1:0-237 GCF_054177405.1 Leptonychotes weddellii | reverse complement strand
AAGATCTCATTCCTTTTGATGGCTGCATAATATTCCACTGTATATATATACCACATCTTCTTTATCCATTCATAATCCAGGCCATTTTTGAGCTTCTCATCTCTGATCTACAGTCTTTGACTCCATGATCTTACAAACAGATAATCTGAGGGCCTTTTGTTTTCTTTCACTCGGGAACATGGCTCTCTTAAAGTCCCCTTATCCAGACATCAGGCCTTTCCCAGTTCTTACCGAATT
>NW_027901451.1:0-237 GCF_054177405.1 Leptonychotes weddellii | reverse complement strand
CATTACATACACATGTCTTACTTATTCTGTAACTGGAAGATTGTACTTTTTAATCCCCTTTACCTATTTCGTCTATTCCCCCAGCCACATACTCTATAACAGCCATCACTTTGTTCTCTACATCTATCAAGAGTTTCTGTTTTGTTTTGTTTGTTAGTTTGTTTGGATTTTTAGATTCCACATGTAAGTGAAATCACATGGTATTTGGTTTTCTTCATCTGATGTATTTCACTTAGC
>NW_027901450.1:0-237 GCF_054177405.1 Leptonychotes weddellii | reverse complement strand
CAGAGCCACAATGACCTAGGGGATAATAACAGGAAGTCTAAAATACATGTAATTGGTGTCCTAAAAGGAGGAGGGAAAGTGGGGGAAAAAAATATTAGTGCTGCCCTCAAACAGCTGTTTAAAACATCAACTCACACAGCCAAGAAGAAAGAAAACCCCAAGGTGGATATGCACAGTGAAAACCACCCCAGATCACAGCATAGCCCAACCACTTAATCTAAGATATAAAGAAACATC
>NW_027901449.1:0-237 GCF_054177405.1 Leptonychotes weddellii | reverse complement strand
GCGCCTGGGTGGCTCAGTTGGTTAAGCCACTGCCTTCAGCTCAGGTCATGATCCTGGAGTCCCGGGATCGAGTCCCGCATCGGGCTCCCTGCTCGGCGGGGAGTCTGCTTCTCCCTCTGACCCTCCCCCCTCTCATGTGCTTTCTCTCTCTCATTCTCTCTCTCTCAAATAAATAAATAAAATCTTTAAAAAAAAAAAAGATCTCTGAGTCATGGCTTTGGGGCAGGTGGTGGGGAC
>NW_027901448.1:0-237 GCF_054177405.1 Leptonychotes weddellii | reverse complement strand
GGCACAAGTGTCTCACTGAAACTTCATAAAACTTCCGCAACCTTGCAGTAATTAAATGTGATAAACCATGGGAAGTCTGAGCCTGATTCCTATAGAATAAAGTTTAATAAACAAATAATACCCATTATCCTTGTTCTCCTTGTTATCATCATTGGGAAGCAAATCATGTGCCTTCCTTGCTCTCTCTTTTTTTTTTTTTAAGATTTTATTTATTTATTTGAGAGAGAGAGAATGAGA
>NW_027901447.1:0-237 GCF_054177405.1 Leptonychotes weddellii | reverse complement strand
CGCAGATGGAGGGGCCCAAAATGAACCCCATTGATGCGTTGGTGCGTCTGACGTGACATCATGGCGTTTGGCTTTCCCGTCGTCTGAGGGGTCTGCTGGGGGTTCGTGGTCATATGTGGAACAATGAAATGAGACATGATTGACTCCAAGGAAAATAGAAGCCACCACAAATAGGTGAGGCGAGTATGGTACCCTGCAGTAGCTTCGTGATCTTGTTGAAGTAGATACCGAACGCCA
>NW_027901446.1:0-237 GCF_054177405.1 Leptonychotes weddellii | reverse complement strand
GAGGGTCCTTACAGCTGGAACATGCCTAATGGCAAGTGACAGTCTTATTTGCCAGTCTGTGCAGGGCCTCTAACAAGGGACAAAAGGCCATGTGCCACCATGAGCACAGCCACTCTCTGACCTCCTCCCACAGCTGGGGCCATCTTTACGGTAGCTCCGGGCAGACCCTGTCACTCCGTCCCTTAAAAGCCCCCAGTGACGGGGCGCCTGGATGGCTCAGATGGTTAAACGTCTGCC
>NW_027901445.1:0-237 GCF_054177405.1 Leptonychotes weddellii | reverse complement strand
ATTATCGTTTATATTGTAGCAATTTCCTATAGACTGAGTGTTTATATCATCCCTCAAATTCATATATGGAAACCCTAATTCCCAGTGTGATGGCATTTGGAGGTGGGGCCTTTGGAGGTAATTAGGATTTGTATTGGTCATGAGGGTGGAGCCCGCATGATGGGCTTGGTTCTCTTATAAGAGGATGAAGAGATCAGGGTTCTTTCTTTCTCAGCCATGTGATCTCAGAATTCTAGC
>NW_027901444.1:0-237 GCF_054177405.1 Leptonychotes weddellii | reverse complement strand
AGATGGGTTAGCCTGGTGATGGGTATTAAAGAGGGCATGTTCTGCATGGAGCACTGGGTGTTATGCACAAACAATGAATCATGGAACACTATATCAAAAACTAATGATGTAATGTATGGTGATTAACATAACAATAAAAAATAAATAAATGCTATGTATAATTTAACATGGCTTAGAAAAAATTGAATAACTTTTAGAATTTGTTCCTCATTTCCATGGCAATTTCATGGAAACACT
>NW_027901443.1:0-237 GCF_054177405.1 Leptonychotes weddellii | reverse complement strand
AGTTTCAGGCCACTGTCTGTGTGTAAAATCAAGATACCTATGATTTTATGAGACCTCTGTAGCCACTGTAGCATCTCAGAAGATGAAAATCAAGAATTTATGTAACCTAGAAAAAATATCTTTTCTTCCAGCACCATGGGTGATACCAGAGTACAATGTGTTATAAATGCAAAGAGATGTTGTTAATATTTAGTAGAGTAATATTGAATGTCTGACTTTCCCCTCTATTATTTGGCC
>NW_027901442.1:0-1508 GCF_054177405.1 Leptonychotes weddellii | reverse complement strand
TTGTATTGTTGTTGATGTGTTTCTTTGCTTTTGTTATTAATTGGCTTATATAATTGACTGCTCCCATGTTAGGGACATAGATATTTACAATTGTTAGATCTTCTTGTTGGATAGACCCTTTAAGTATGACATAGTGTCCTTACTCATCTCTTATTATAGTCTTTGGTTTAAAATCTAATTTGTCTGATATAAGGATTGCCACCCCAGCTTTCTTTTGGTGTCCATTAGCATGGTAAATGGTTTTCCACACCCTCACTTTCAATCTGGGGGTGTTTTTGAGTCTAAAAGAGTCTCTTGCAGACAGCATATCGATGGGTCTTGTTTTTTTAATCCAATCTGATACCCTGTATCTTTTGATTGGGGCATTTCGCCCATTTACATTCAGGGTAACTATTGAAAGATATGAATTTAGTGCCACTGTATTGCCTGTAAGGTGACTGTTACTGTATATTGTCTGTGTTCCTTTCTGGTTGATGTTACTTTTAGGCTCTCTCTATTTGCTTAGAGGACCCCTTTCAATATTTCTTGTAGGGTTTGTTTCGTGTTTGCAAATTCCTTTAGGTTTTGGTTTTCCTAGAAGTTTTTATGTCTCCTTCTATTTTCAATGACAGACTAGCTAGATATAGTATTCTTGGCTGCATATTTTTCTCATTTAGTGCTCTGAATATATCATGCCAGTCCTTTCTGGCCTTCCTGGTCTCTGTGGATAGGTCTGTTGCCAATCTAATGTTTCTACCATTGTAGGTTACAGATTTCTTATCCCGAGCTGCTTTCAGGATTTTCTCTTTGTCTCTGAGACTCACAAGTTTTACTATTAGATGTCAGGGTGTTGACCTATTTTTATTGATTTTGAGGGGGGGGGTTCTCTGTGCCTCCAGGATTTTGATGCCTGTTTCCTTCCCCAAATTAGGGAAGTTCTCTGCTATAATTTGCTCCAATATACCTTCTACTCCTCCCTCTCTTTCTTCTTCTTCTGGGATCCCAATTATTCTAATATTGATTCATCTTATGGTATCACTTACCTCAAATTCTGCCCTTGTGATCCCAAAACCAGACAAAGACCCCACCAAAAAGGAGAATTACAGACCAATATCCTTGATGAACATGGATGCAAAAATTCTCATCAAAATACTAGCCAATAGGACCCAACAGTACATTAAAAGGATTATTCATCACGACCAAGTGGGATTTATCCCTGGCTGCAAGGTTCGTTCAATATCCATAAATCAATCAATGTGATACAATACATTAATAAAAGAAAGAACAAGAATCATATGATCCTCTCAATAGATGCAGAATAAGCATTTGACAAAGTACAGCATCCTTTCTTGATCAAAACTCTTCAGAGTATAGGCATAGAGGGTACATACCTCAATATCATAAAAGCCAACTATGAAAAACCTATAGCAAATATCATTCTCAATGGGGAAAAACTGAGAGCTTTCCCTCTAAGGTCAGGAACACGGCAGGGATGTCTATTATCACCACTGCTATTCAACACAGTATTA
>NW_027901441.1:0-237 GCF_054177405.1 Leptonychotes weddellii | reverse complement strand
GTACTAAAGCTATATGGCCAGTCAATGATTAGCACCAAATTCAGTGCAGTGTTCAACTGTCTCTGGAGGGAGAGGTGTAGGGTCGTGAAGGAACAAAGCACGCAGGTAGATTCATTGCTAAGAGTAAAGCCTAGTATTAAGTTCATTGGTAGGTTCATAGGTTCTTTTTACTATTCATAATTCATATATTTGCCATACACATTCTTTAGTATGTATCAAATACTACATAATTTTTAA
>NW_027901440.1:0-237 GCF_054177405.1 Leptonychotes weddellii | reverse complement strand
CCAAAATATTATCAATAGAGAATTATAAATTCCTACACAGATCTTCGTGTGTCTATCATTTTTTTTCTTTCGTGGAGTATTTCCTTAGGGAAATTCCTAGCATTGGGATTATTTGCCTGAAGGGCATTTTTATGCTATTTTATTGTTTTTGGTAAATTGAAATGTGTTTTGTTTGGAAAATTTCACAACAGCTTTCGAGATCATAGGAGCACAAGGGTATTGCAAAACCAAGGCTGG
>NW_027901439.1:0-237 GCF_054177405.1 Leptonychotes weddellii | reverse complement strand
ATAAAATCTTTTAAAAAGTAAAAAAAAAAAAAAAAAAAAAGAATGAGGTCGAAGCAGATCTACACATATTGACAAGACACGGGAAAACAAAGCAAATCTCAGGATAACATGTCGAATAGCAGTACATATAAATTTACATGCACAGAAATGAGTCCAGAAGGAGACCCCCCACCCCAAGCTGCTAATAGGGACCTTCCACGGAAGGGATGGAGATTGGGGAGTTAGGGAGAGACAAGA
>NW_027901438.1:0-237 GCF_054177405.1 Leptonychotes weddellii | reverse complement strand
GAGCATGGAACGTTCAATGACTTGCCCAAAGTCACACAGCTAGTGAGCGGCTGCAGTGATCTGTGCATCAGTCACCCCTGTGTGGTGACTTTAATCCAGGTTGGCCATGGGACATGTTTTAACCAATACAGGATAGGATAGTCAATGCAGCATTGATACAACATGGCGGCACCCAGCCTAAGCTTAAGAAAGCTTATAGCGCCTGCTCTGTACTCTCGGGAGCCCTGCGCTGCCATG
>NW_027901437.1:0-237 GCF_054177405.1 Leptonychotes weddellii | reverse complement strand
CATTTTTTTCATCCAACATCTCTCTGTGATAAGCATATTTTTAGATAAAATGTGAACATTTCTGGCTTATTTCTTTGAAAAACTTCAGAGGTAAAAATGACGGGATCCAAAGGTATGTTTTGCTGAGATGGGATGAGCCAAGGAGAGCTGCGTTCCCTGAAAAATTCTGAAGATGTAGTCTATTTTTGTTTTTGTTTCTCATTTGTAAAGTAAGACTTAAAATCATGGCTCCCTGGA
>NW_027901436.1:0-237 GCF_054177405.1 Leptonychotes weddellii | reverse complement strand
TTCCTAAGCTCTGAATGGCTTTGTTCTTTTATACATGTTTCTAAGTGTGTTGGTAAAAGAAATGGAAGACAAGAAAGAGGGAGAGAGGGAGGGGGAGGGAGAGGAAAAGAGGGGGAGTGGGACAGGGAGGGAAATGAAAGGAGAAGAGGGAAGGAAGGAAGAATGGAAAGTCTTGCATTTGGGAAAGCGAAGGGAGGGAATTTGCTAGACACACTGTGAAGGGGTTCCTGTATTACT
>NW_027901435.1:0-237 GCF_054177405.1 Leptonychotes weddellii | reverse complement strand
ATTTGCCCGAGGTAGCAGAGCTTATATATGTCGAAGCTGAGATCCAAGGGCAGGTCCAAGACCAAAGTCTGTGTTCTTTCTAGCATCTCACCAGCTGCCATTAGTAAACTTGACCCCTGTCATTCTAGACACTGAAAAGCTTTTCTGCTTGCCTTTACTGTTGGATACACATTGCCTAATGGATGGTGGGCATTCAGTTTCCATATTGACTTAATTTATCAGCTGCCTTTTTTTTTT
>NW_027901434.1:0-237 GCF_054177405.1 Leptonychotes weddellii | reverse complement strand
ATATAGTATAGTATATAATATAGAATATATAGGATATTTTCTACTTAGTATAAAGTCACAGTAATCAGAACATTGGAGTTGGCACAAAGGTAAAGAAAGCAATGAAACAGAATAGAAAGTTCAAAAATAGACCCACACCAATTTGGACAAATGATTGACAAAAGTACAAAAACATTTCTGGGATAAAAGAACAAACAAAAAACGAAAGACTTTTTCTTTTTTTTTTTTTTTTAAGAT
>NW_027901433.1:0-237 GCF_054177405.1 Leptonychotes weddellii | reverse complement strand
TCACAACCCTTCCCACCCCCTAGAAGAACCACTGTCCTGGCTTTTATAGTAACAATGTTCTGATGTTTCTTTATGGTTTTGTCATTTACCTGTGCATCCCTAGATGTCAGGTTTAGTCTTGGCCAGTTTTTTTCTTTTGAGTGTTTTTTAATCGACAGGTTAAACTCCTCTCCCTCCAACCCCTCCCTTTCTTTTTTTTTTTTTTTAAAGATTTTATTTATTTATTTGAGAGAGAGA
>NW_027901432.1:0-1508 GCF_054177405.1 Leptonychotes weddellii | reverse complement strand
ATGTTTATAGCAGCAATGTCCACAATAGCCAAACTTTGGAAAGAGCCAAGATTTTCATCTACAGATGAATGGATAAAGAAGAGGTGGTATATATATACAATGGAATATTATGCAGCCATCAAAAGGAATGAGATCTTGCCATTTGCAACGACGTGGATGGAACTGGAGGGTATTATGCTGAGCGAAATAAGTCAATCAGAGAAAGACATGTATCACATGATCTCACTGATATTAGGAATTCTTAATCTCAGGAAACAAACTGAGGGTTGCTGGAGTTGGGGGTGGGGTGGGAGGGATGGTGTGGCTGGGTGATAGACATTGGGGAGGGTATGTGCTATGGTGAGCACTGTGAATTGTGTAAGACTATTGAATCACAGATCTGTACCTCTGAAACAAATAATACATTATGTTAAGAAAAAAAAAAAGAAGAAGATAGCAGGAGGGGAAGAATGAAGGGCGGGAAATCGGAAGGTGAGAGAAACCATGAGAGAGTATTGACTCTGAGAAACAAACTGAGGGTTCTAGAGGGGAGGGGTTGGGGGGATGGGTTAGCCTGGTGATGGGTATTAAAGTGGGCACGTACTGGAGTACTGGGTGTTATACACAAACAATGAATCATGGAACACGACATCAAAAACTAATGATGCAATATATGGTGATTAACATAACATAATAAAATAAAATTAAAAAAAATCTTTAAAAATAAAAAAAATAAATAAATGAATCCTTTAGAAAAATCAATGAAATAATGAATGCAGGGATATGTAGATATGGGATGAAGGTAGCATGCAAAAGATCAAAGTTTGGGAAACTGGAATATAGGAACCCCATTTGGATATATGCATAATTGATGTAAACTACAGGGGTGCGTCTTCTGTGTGTGCAAACATTCTTCAATTATGTGGTTTGGATGGGAGGATTATTCTTTCAGTCTTCCCACCAACTCTGGCTTCACCTTATTCTGTAGAATAATCAGTGGGAAAATGTTGGGTGTAGTCAGGAAATGCTCAGTATCTTTTCCCTAGTTTTCTTGCCTCACAGAAAATCTGTCTAAAGGAGTAGATATGTTGCCTTTATTAAAGAGTTAAACCCACCCGGGATGGTGTAGAGTGGCCAAATGATAAGTCATCTTGACACAATAGTGTTCTAACCCCAAGCACTAGGAGCAAAAATTTAAATCCTTCTCCAGTTAAGCACAATGTCAAAATTCAACATGACAGAACAAAAACGGAAACCAAAACCAAAACCAAAAACCAACCAACTAAACAAAAAACCCAAAAACTAAACTCAGAAAGGAGATCAGATTTGTAGTTACTGAAGGTGGGGCATGTGGGGATGGGGAACTGGAGGAAAGGGGTTAAAAGGTACAAATTTCCAGTTATAAGATAAATAAGTACTAGGGATGTAATATACACCGTGAGGACCATAGTTAACACTGTTGCATGGTGTATTTGAAAGTTGTTAAGAGTGGATCCTAAGAGTTCACATCACAAGGAAAATTTTTTTTT
>NW_027901431.1:0-237 GCF_054177405.1 Leptonychotes weddellii | reverse complement strand
AATCTAGTTGGCCAAATGCAAAAAGAGATAATACTGTCACTATTTTATAGCAATTTGAGGTTAATTGATCATAAAATTCAAGGCTTAAATACATATTTTAAAAGATGGTTTGGGCATATTAATATTTTATTTCACTGAAGAATGTTACAAACTAGGGAACTGTATTGAAATATAGAAACGTATTATTTTATTTTATTTTATTTTTTTTATAAGATTTTATTTATTTATTTGAGAGAG
>NW_027901430.1:0-237 GCF_054177405.1 Leptonychotes weddellii | reverse complement strand
TATGTGAAAGGCAGTCCTGTGGATGTGGGGTTAGACACGCTCTTTGTAGGCCAACATCCAGAACTACAAGTGAAGTGAAGAGGTACTAGCGAGAGAGATTCTCTGCCAGTGTTAATTAGTACCTTATGCTAGATCTAATACAATGAAATGGGGTGTCTGGATGGGCTGAGTTCTAAGTATCTGGAGGAATGCAAACGCAAACAGGATGTACCCTCTTCTGGGAACATTGTAGAGAGC
>NW_027901429.1:0-237 GCF_054177405.1 Leptonychotes weddellii | reverse complement strand
GGTCCCAGGACATTTGTGGCTGTGGGCTGGAGGCGGCCCGCTGTTCCCTGCTGTGGGGCTCTCTCCATTGAAAATCACAACCCGACTGGCTGTACGTATCTTCAAAGCTAGTCGCAGAGTCTCTGCTTTTACCTAAGACATAATGTAAGTTGAAAAATTCAGTCACAGGTGGGCTCTATGGCATCACCTTTGCTATATACTGTTAGTTAGAAACGGGTCACATATAGGGGCGCCTGG
>NW_027901428.1:0-237 GCF_054177405.1 Leptonychotes weddellii | reverse complement strand
TAACAGTGCGCTGCAGAATGATTGCGTCCCGGCCTGCGAAGGAGCCAACCCGGGGCTAGCCGAGTGCGTGGTGAGGAGAGCATGACAGCCGCTGGGGCCCAGGCTACCGGGCTGGGGGGGGGGGGTTCTTCGCACATCTGTGATGCCCAGAGGGAAGACCCCTGGGAGCACGGGGATGGGGCCCCCTCCCCGAGCCCTGCTGAGCGAGCCCTGGTTCCATCAGAGACCCGGGGAGAC
>NW_027901427.1:0-237 GCF_054177405.1 Leptonychotes weddellii | reverse complement strand
TAGAGGAAAGTGACCGCCGAACTTGAGCAGGAGGCCCAGAACTCTTTGAGCCAAAAGACCTGGGTCCTCAGGAAGGGCTTCACAAACTACTGACTAGCTGGCTGAAGCCCAGGCCTGATTCAATGTCAGCCCACAGATGGGTCAGCCGTGTTCTCTCTGCTGCCTGCAAATCCTTAGTCTTGAATTCAGCAACAGCCCGATGTTGATTAACTGAGCTCTTACCCTATGCTGGGCGTT
>NW_027901426.1:0-237 GCF_054177405.1 Leptonychotes weddellii | reverse complement strand
GGTTCAGCTGGGATGAGTAATTTCTACATTGTCTGCCGTCATGTGTAGGTAATTTGTTGGTAACTGGAAGGGGTGGGAATGGCTTCCAAGGATGCTCCTACCACCCACAGTGCCGGCCGGGTGCCCCAATGGTGCCCAGCATCCTACGTGCGTGGGTTCTAGATGGACGGAGCCAGAAGCTACCAGGCTGAGGAACGGCAGAAGGGTCCATCCATTCCCTCCACAGAAATGCTGTGT
>NW_027901425.1:0-237 GCF_054177405.1 Leptonychotes weddellii | reverse complement strand
CTATTAACAGTGTGTATTTCATTAATAGATGTTAGCCAGTCTTATATTGTTGGTATAAATCCCACTTCTTCATGGTGTATAATCCTCTTTATATGTTGCTATATTCTGTCTGCTAGTATTTTGTTGTCTACTTTCATAAGGGATATTGAGCTTTCATTTTCTTGTGATGTTTTTCTCTAGTTTTTGTATCAAGGAAATACTGACCTCAGAGAATGACTTAGAAAGTCTTCCCACCTC
>NW_027901424.1:0-237 GCF_054177405.1 Leptonychotes weddellii | reverse complement strand
ACGAGTTCCCCTTTCAGCCAGATCTACCCTGATACTGTCCTGGAAGGAGACACACTGTCCTGGCTTGACCAAGTGCCTGGGGTCACTGCAGGTGGGCAGGGGAGCTCACGTATTAGCGGAAGAATTGGCTTTAGAAGCCGGAGTCTGCTAAGTCTGAGTCTCTGGCTCTCGTGATGAGTCAGATTCTTGCTGCGTGAACCCAAGGGGAGAGCGCTATGTGGGCCACCTGAGGACACA
>NW_027901423.1:0-237 GCF_054177405.1 Leptonychotes weddellii | reverse complement strand
GTGTGTGCATGCGTGTGTGCATGCATGTGCATGCGTCTGTGTGTGCATGCATGCGTGTGTGCACGTGCGTGCGTCTGTGCATGCGTGTGTGCATGTGCGTGCATCTGTGTGTGCATGTGTGTGTGCATGTGCGTGCATCTGTGAGTGCATGCGTGTTTGTGCATGTGCGTGCATCCGTGTGCATCTGTGTGTGCATGTGCGTGCGTCTGTGTGTATGCATGCGTGTGTGCATGTGCG
>NW_027901422.1:0-237 GCF_054177405.1 Leptonychotes weddellii | reverse complement strand
ATGATACACTTGTCTTGTAAACGTGTGTGTGTGTGCACGTGCATGCACTGTGTGAGACCAAACATAAAAACTCATGTAGGCCCAGCATCACTTTACCTGGTGATAATATTCAGGTAAGTCATAAAGTTCCATCTACCTTTGATAAGATATTATAGTTGAAATTGAATTTTGGAAGGCAGTTAAAAATTCTCATGACCCACGCTCTTTGGACAAGACCACACAGGTAGGCAGTGTCTG
>NW_027901421.1:0-1508 GCF_054177405.1 Leptonychotes weddellii | reverse complement strand
TGGGACCCCTATAATATAAATATCATTTCACTTTATGGAATTGCAGAGGTCTTGAAATCTTCCTTTATGATCTAATAGCTTTCTTTCTCCTTTTCAGCTTTCTAATTTTCCATCATTTTATATCAAAATCACTGATTCATTCTTCTGTCTCATTCATCCACTTTGTAAGGCTCCACTTGAACTACATCTCAGTAATAGCCTTTCTTTTGTTGGCCTGAGTAGATTTTAGTTCTTTTATGTCTATATAAGGGATTCTCTAGTGTCTTCTATGCTAGTTTCAAGCCCAGCTAGTATCTTTATAATCATTCTTTTCAATTCTAGCTCAGACATCTTCCTTCAAACCATATTGATTTCATCCCTAGCAGTGAGTACAACCTCCTGTTCTTTCTGTTGGGGTGATTTTCTCCATCTCCTCATTTGGTCCAGAAAAAAAAGGAAGTAAGAAAGACATAAAACAGCAATCACAACAGCAGAGAAAAACAACAAACAAAAAATGAAAACCAAATCAAACAAACAAACAAAAAAAACTACATACTGGGTGTGTTTAGGACTGCTTGTTAAAAGAAATTAGATGCTGGGGGTGGAGCAAGGTGGTGGAGGAGTAGGAGACTTGGATTTCATCTGGTCTCAGGAATTCAGCTGGATAGGGATCCAACCATTCTGAACACCTACAAACTCAACAGGAGATCGAAGACAAGAATAGCAACAACTCTCTAAACAGAAAAGCGAACACTTTCTGGAAGGTAGGACATGGGGAGAAGTGAATCTGAGGTGATATTTGAGAGGATAGATGGCGCGGGAGGGAACCATAGGTTGCCACTTCTGGCAAGTGATGGAGCCACGGAGCACAAAATCAGAACTTTTAGAAGTCGTCTCTGCTGAGGGACATCGCTCCAGTGGCTAAGTGGTGCGTGGAACCCTCGCAGGACAGTAGTCTCAGGACCCTCGGGGGTGTGGCAGAGCTCCCAGGTATCAGAGCAGGGAAGCGGGCTGCAGAGACGGAGCTGAGCTGTGGACTCTCAGCTCGGGGTTACCATAAACCTTGATCCGTGGCAGAGTTGGGCCACTGCTTCTCCAGCAGGCACCCAAAAACCGGCAGATCCGAGGAGACTCCCCTTCCTCCACTGGGAAGAGTGGCGTGGGAGTTCACTGCAGGGATCTGCTGGGTTTGGAGACTCCACACTGAGTCAGGTGCCAGAGATAGAAATGCTGGGTAACAGGCCAGGTGAGCATGGAGTGTGAACAGAGACCAGGGAGACAGGAGTGTCTGACTGCTTTTCTCTGGGGGCGCATTGAGGAGTGGGGCCCCGAGTTCTCGGCTCCTCCGGGGCAGAGATTGGGAGGCCACCATTTTCACTCTCGGCCTCCAAAGCTGTACGGAAAGCTTGCAGGGAACAAAAGCTCCCAAGAGAACACCCAAGCAGATTACTTAGCCCTGACTGGCAAGGGCGGGGCAATTCCGCCTCCGGCAAAGACATTTGGGAACCATGGCCATAGACCCCTCCCCA
>NW_027901420.1:0-237 GCF_054177405.1 Leptonychotes weddellii | reverse complement strand
TTGTAGTTTTCATTATATAGGTCTTTTGCTTCCTTGGATAAATTTATTCCTAAGTATTTTATTGTTTTTGTAAACTAATGGTTGCACAAAAGCCCATCTGTATAAGTGTGTTATAATTTACTAACCATTCACCACTTAAGGGCATTGGAGTTAGTTTAAGTTTTTCCTCCTTGGAGGGAAAAGTAACACTTTTTTTTTTCTTTTTTTTTTTTTATTCTTATGTTAATCCCCATACAT
>NW_027901419.1:0-237 GCF_054177405.1 Leptonychotes weddellii | reverse complement strand
TTCTTCCCTTGTTGGTGGAGGTGTCCACTCCCCTGTCCCCATCCTTGACCCTCTCTGGGCCTCTCTCCCTCCACATGTGCTCCTGAGGAGCACGCAGCATCCTCCCGTCTCCTCCCAGTTCCCCTCCTCACTTCCCTCCTGCCCACTGGCTCCTGCCCCCCAACACCAGACACTGTCCGGTCACCCTTGGTGTCATCTCGTAAATCACCAGCTCGCAAATCACCAGCTCTCCTCACC
>NW_027901418.1:0-237 GCF_054177405.1 Leptonychotes weddellii | reverse complement strand
AAGGTAAAAAAATTTAAAGTCTAATTTTAAAATGATGCCTTAAAATGCAGAGCAAACATAAGTTTAAAATGTGAAGTTAAAAAAGTAGGTAAGGCACAATAGCCAAACTGTGGAAAGAGCCAAGATGTCCATCGACAGATGACTGGATAAAGAAGATGTGGTATATATATACAATGGAATATTATGCAGCCATCAAAAGAAATGAGATCTTGCCATTTGCAACGACGTGGATGGAAC
>NW_027901417.1:0-237 GCF_054177405.1 Leptonychotes weddellii | reverse complement strand
TCCCAGCTGTGCTCTCTTTCACTGTCTCTCTCTCTCTCTCTCTCAAATAAATAAAATCTTCAAAAAAAAAAATTTAAAAATATAAAATCTTTTTTAAAGATTTTATTTATTTATTTGAGAGAGAGAGAATGAGAGACAGAGAGCACGAGAGGGAAGAGGGCAGAGGGAGAAGCAGACCCCCTGCTGAGCAGGGAGCCCGCTGTGGGACTCGATCCCGGGACTCCAGGATCATGACCT
>NW_027901416.1:0-237 GCF_054177405.1 Leptonychotes weddellii | reverse complement strand
TTTTTTTTCTATTTTCTCCCTAAGCCTAACTTGAAGGCTCTTTGTCAAGACTGAGAAAAATGAGTGCTTGCTTCAGTAGCACATGTACTAAAATTGGGACGATACAGAGATTAGCGTGGCCCCTGTGCAAGGTGAGACACAAATTCATGAAGCATTCCATATTTAAAGAAAAAAAATTTGAAAAAAATGTAAGATTTTTTGGCATGAACTTTATGCTTTGAACTTTTTTTGCTTCTG
>NW_027901415.1:0-237 GCF_054177405.1 Leptonychotes weddellii | reverse complement strand
AAGGCTTTTGACCAGTGTGAACTATCTGGTGAGAACGGAGGGCAGAACTACTGGTAAAAGATTTCCCACAATCACTGCACTCATACCGTCTTTTCCCTGCATGAGATCTCTGATGATGTGAGAGGGCAGACATAGAGGGAAAAGATTTTGCACAGCCACGACACTTATAAAACCCTTCTCCAGACTCAACCCTATGAGTAATCAACACTGAGCTACAGCTAACAGCTTTTGCACATC
>NW_027901414.1:0-237 GCF_054177405.1 Leptonychotes weddellii | reverse complement strand
GAACAGCCAGGCTGCTCCCGTCTGCTGAGTAAAAAAAAAAAAAAAAAAAAAAAAAGAGTCTCTTATGGTTTGTCTCGCTCTCTCGTTTCTTCTTGCTTCATTTGGGTGGCTGGGTGATGGACACTGGGGAGGGTGTGTGTTGTGAATGCTGTGTATTGTGTAAGACTGATGAATCACAGACCTGTACCCCTAAAACAAACGATACATTATATGTTAATAATAATAAAGAGTTGCAAG
>NW_027901413.1:0-237 GCF_054177405.1 Leptonychotes weddellii | reverse complement strand
GCACTGGGATATTAACAACTTTGTCTAATATCTTTAACCTGATCGTTAGCTATGAAGTGGTTGATGAGCCTTTCTACGAGTTGGAATTACTAGCAGACACAATATTGGAGGGTAAAGTGCCAGGGAATGAGACCACTGCAATGACATCCTCCAGCTTTAACATGTACGTCAGGAAGACTGAAAAGTGGGACGTTACTGATGTCTTCAGCAATGAGAAAAGCAGTCGAAATTATTTTC
>NW_027901412.1:0-237 GCF_054177405.1 Leptonychotes weddellii | reverse complement strand
ACTGGCCAAGGTTCTCCCAGAGGATTGCTTGCCACTCCTTCCTGCGTGTAAATGTAAGTGTTTCTGTGCACAAGCCGTGTGCATTCCTGTGTGCACTCCTGTGTGCCTGGATGTGTACGAACACACCTGGGTGTGCCTATACCTGAATCCTCCTTTCCGGGTGTTATTTTGCCAGTATTCCATATATCATGTGCACTGCGTGTTAAAATGACAGTCACTTACAACTGGAAAGTCCCT
>NW_027901411.1:0-1508 GCF_054177405.1 Leptonychotes weddellii | reverse complement strand
AGGCGTAACTAAGATGAGTAGTCACTTTATCATGCAACCCCAGAAATATTCCCACAATTATAAAGATTGCCATAAACAAAATGAAAGAGAATAGCAGGAGCCAGCTGTGGAGTCTCCTGTTTTCAGGATCGTCCCCCATACTTGGACCTTGTCAAACAGCATGAGTAGCTTGGCTCGTGCCAATAGTGTATATATATCTTAAGCTATCAATAAGCAAGCAGTGTGCCCCACTGAGGATAAGGGAAAATACAGAAAAAATACAGAATTTAGTTCTGTTAGCATTTCCTAAAAATATTTTTTATACAGCAATAGTTTGGATCTCAATGCTTTGTACCATTATGAAATAAGAAGCTAATAACTCGCTTTAATTCTAATGCAGCAATTTTAACCTGTTCAATAGGACTAGATGAATTTCTTGTCTCTGAAATCTGGAGCATGTGTATCATTGAAAACTCCTCTCAGGACATTGTTTTCCCAGCAGGGAGCTTCATTAGACAATGGAATCACCTGGTATGCACAGAACAAGAAGGATGAATGTGCAAAGGGCAGGCTTCAGGGCTGGTGGACGGTTAGGGCTGCACAGCGGAGTTTCCAGTTACATTTGAACAGCTGAAGCCAGAGCCACTAAGAAAGGAATGATATGGCTGGCACCAGGTTCTGCCCAGAGAGGTGGGACTTCCCTTTGAGTAGATGCTGCTGCCCTGCAAATCAAAAAGGAAATAAAGAAAATTTCAGTATTGGTGTCTGGCGCCTACTTTCAAAAATATGCATACACGCACACTGCAGAAAAAATGAAATAGTACAGAAAGTATAAAGTGAAAAGTAAAAGTGTCTTAGACTCCCCATTCTTTTTTTTCCCTAAGATTTTATTTATTTATAAAGAGAGAGAGCAAGCATGAGTGGGGGAGGAGGAGAGGGAGAAGCAGACTCCCTGCTGAGAGAGGAGCCCAATGCAGGGCTTGATCCCAGGATCCTGGGATCATGACCTGAGCCAAAGGCAGACGCTTAACCGACTGAGCCACCCAGGCGCTCCATAGACTCCCCATTCTTGCTTTCCACAGAGAATCATTGTTGACGGTTTGAGTTGGCTTCCGAGGAAGGACACCTATCTTTACATTGTGCACACACCTACACACACCTTCATGCACCCTTTTACAAGCACAAATGGATCTGCAACCTTTTTCAACTAACATCAGATTTTGGACACATATCCTTATTGAACATATTAGTTACTTCATTCTTCCTCATGGATGGATTCTTACTGTATGGATATACTATAAAGCTAGCCAACCTCTGTACTGATGGACATTGTATCACTGGAGTTTAACTAGTAAGGAAAAACCTATCTTGACGTTAAGACACCAAGAGAGGACCTGGCCAAAAAAATGGACTCCGACCATAGCAAATAGAGTCTGACCACTGACTGGATTTTTTAAAACGGAAATTACTGATTTTTAAAAACCAATTAAAAGATACATTTTTTAAAATCATGAAACAATCTAATGTTG
>NW_027901410.1:0-237 GCF_054177405.1 Leptonychotes weddellii | reverse complement strand
TTCTGTTCCATTGATCAATGTGTCTGTTTTTGTGCCAGTACCATACTGTCTTGATGATTACAGCTTTGTAATGTAGCTCAAAGTCAGATATTGTGATGCCCCCAGCTTTGGTTTGTTTTTCAACATTCCCCTGGCTATTTGGGGTCTTTTCTGGTTCCAAACAAATTTTAGGATTATTTGTTCCAGTTCTGTGAAAAAAGTTGATGGTATTTTGATAGGGATTGCATTGAATGTGTA
>NW_027901409.1:0-237 GCF_054177405.1 Leptonychotes weddellii | reverse complement strand
GGAAGTTCTATGAATTTTTATAGACTAGGTTAACTGTATGAAACCGATAGACTTCTCCACTTGATTTTAGTGCAAGAACACAAAATAAACATTAAAGAGCAGACTACTTTATCTACTTTGGGAAATATGTTGGGAGTTTCAGCTAAACATCGGACGATCTTAAAAGATTTTATTTGCTAAAAGCACCGTAAATTGAGTAATGCCTAATCACTCTACTTGCATCTTCATTTGGAGGCC
>NW_027901408.1:0-237 GCF_054177405.1 Leptonychotes weddellii | reverse complement strand
TTTTTGTTAAATGACCTGGTACTACATTCATTGATTTTTTTTTTTTTTCTGCATCTGCAGAGATGGCTGTACTTTTTAAACTATTAATGTGGTTGATTATATTAGTTGATATTCTATTGTTAAACCAAACTGTCATTCCTCAAATAAACCAATTTGTTCATGATGTGTTAAAAAAATTAGCAAGATTTCCATTGTTGAATAACATTCCAGTCTATAGATTAGCGCTTCTCAAATTTG
>NW_027901407.1:0-237 GCF_054177405.1 Leptonychotes weddellii | reverse complement strand
TTTTTTTTCTATTTTCTCCCTAAGCCTAACTTGAAGGTTCTTTGTCAAGACTGAGAAAAATGAGTGCTTGCTTCAGTAGCACATGTACTAAAATTGGGACGATACAGAGATTAGCGTGGCCCCTGTGCAAGGTGAGACACAAATTCATGAAGCATTCCATATTTAAAGAAAAAAAATTTGAAAAAAATGTAAGATTTTTTGGCATGAACTTTATGCTTTGAACTTTTTTTGCTTCTG
>NW_027901406.1:0-237 GCF_054177405.1 Leptonychotes weddellii | reverse complement strand
AAGGCAGTCGCTTAACCAACTGAGCCACCCAGGCACCCTACATCATTAGTTTTTGATGTAGTGTTCCATGATTCATTGTTTGCATATAATTGAGCACTATGATTTGTCTTGTGTCTTTTAAAAAAGTTGACCTTTCTGATTTTGGCCTGAAAGGATAAATGAATCATTATCTTCAGATATACATAGACATTTCAAGAAGTGATTTAATGTTTTAGAAATTATGATTTAACAAAACTA
>NW_027901405.1:0-237 GCF_054177405.1 Leptonychotes weddellii | reverse complement strand
ATGCGTGTGTGCATGTGCGTGCGTCTGTGTGTGCATGCGTGTGTGCATGCATGCGTGTGTGCACGTGCGTGCGTCTGTGCATGCGTGTGTGCATGTGCGTGCATCTGTGTGTGCATGTGTGTGTGCATGTGCGTGCATCTGTGAGTGCATGCGTGTTTGTGCATGTGCGTGCATCCGTGTGCATCTGTGTGTGCATGTGCGTGCGTCTGTGTGTATGCATGCGTGTGTGCATGTGCG
>NW_027901404.1:0-237 GCF_054177405.1 Leptonychotes weddellii | reverse complement strand
CCTGAAGGCCTCAGCACTGACTAGATCCTTGATTCCAAAATCAACTGATCCCTGAGACCCTAGTGAGTGGCCTATTGTCCCTGTAGCACTTACAAAACATGGGGACACGTGGTATTCAGCTGAGCCACTCAGGGATTCTGTGAGGCTGACAACCAGGATCATCATCCCATTTCACCGGTAGAGAAACTGAGGCTCAAAATGGTTAACCTCCCAGAGTGAGCTGGAGCAGCGCCTGCA
>NW_027901403.1:0-237 GCF_054177405.1 Leptonychotes weddellii | reverse complement strand
GATGGAATCCCTAGTGCTAATCAGGAAATTTCAGACTGACTGGTTTTAAATTCCACTCCTAGGAGAGGCTGAAACTACAATTAGGTTAGGTTTTGTCTCTTGGTGGAGCTTAACACAAGTGGCTCCAATTTGGGCCTATTGTTTCTTTTCACCAACAATCTTAAATATTTACATATTACCCCAGCTCCCAAATTTGCGAAGTTGAAAGAAACTTTTCTAAACTCTTTATATAGTAAG
>NW_027901402.1:0-237 GCF_054177405.1 Leptonychotes weddellii | reverse complement strand
TTTTCTTTTTTTTTTATGTTATGTTAGTCACCATACAGTACATCATTAGTTTTTGATGTAGTGTTCCATGATTCATTGTTTGCATATAATTGAGCACTATGATTTGTCTTGTGTCTTTTAAAAAAGTTGACCTTTCTGATTTTGGCCTGAAAGGATAAATGAATCATTATCTTCAGATATACATAGACATTTCAAGAAGAGATTTAATGTTTTAGAAATTATGATTTAACAAAACTA
>NW_027901401.1:0-237 GCF_054177405.1 Leptonychotes weddellii | reverse complement strand
GGGTCTCTCCGACAACTGATTTTCCGACCTGGGAGCCTGCGGACTTGAACGCCCCTGCACTGACCCCGACTGGGAATGGGACACCCCAAGGGACTGCGTGCTCTGCCCCGAAGCCCAGTTCAGCTCGGGTTCCCGTCCTTGACTTGACTCCAAGAGCTGCTCTGAGTCCTGCTTGGAGGCGGGGAGCGGCTCTGCCCGCAGGCCTGCCTCCACCTCCAACGGCCTCCCGGAGTCTGG
>NW_027901400.1:0-1508 GCF_054177405.1 Leptonychotes weddellii | reverse complement strand
TTAAAGATTTTATTTATTCATTTGAGACACAGAGATACAGAGAGAGAGAGAGAGCATGAGCAGTGGGAGAGGCAGAGGGAGAGGAAGAAGCAGACTCCCTGCTGAGTCAGGAGCCCGATGTGGGACTCGATCCCAGGACCCTGGGATCATGACCTGAGCCGAAGGCAGACGCTTAACCATCTGAGCCACCCAGGCGCCCCCCAAATACACATTTTTAAAAGCATTTAAAATCTCCTAAAATCTAAATTTCTTCACATGGCATTCCAGAATCTTCATAATCTGACCACCAACTTTCTCTCTAGCCTTAGCCTTTGCTACATCCTTTCACATCTTTTGTGTCCCAGTGGTGTCTAATTGTTATCCTAAATAGGTCAGTGTTGGCTCACACTTTCACACTTTGGAATACGAGGGTCCCCTTGCTGGAGAATGGAATGGCTCCTGTCCCTACA
Organism: Leptonychotes weddellii; assembly: GCF_054177405.1. Classification (NCBI taxonomy): domain Eukaryota; kingdom Metazoa; phylum Chordata; class Mammalia; order Carnivora; family Phocidae; genus Leptonychotes; species Leptonychotes weddellii. The sequence continues at coordinate 1,059 of NW_027901400.1, read as the reverse complement.
CCTCTTATTTAGCTATCCCATCCTCTGTGAAGCCATCCTTAACTCTCCAGCCTGGGTAGACACTCCACCTTTGATCACTAAAAGCATTCGCGCATACACCCAAACTTTTCTGAATATAAGACTCAGCTACGGTGTTTGTTAAAAAGCATATTCCAGGACCTCAGAATTTCCATGGAAGAAGCCTGGTAATCTGTATATTTAACAAGTCACCCAGGGAATTCTCGTTTTCAGAAAAGTTTTGGGAACATTGCCCTATATTATAGCACTTCTCATATTACCATTGTTTGAATGATCTTTTAATAGCCTGTGAACTCCATTTGTTCATTATTATATTCACAGTCCCAACATAGTGCCCAACTCATGGAAGGGATAAAATATGAATAAATGAAAATTCTAATTTTAAAAGTCTAATCTAATCTATTTCTTTCAAGAGTCCTAAAAACATTAGGAAAGCACTTTTCTGAGTTCTGCATCCTCTTATTCTATGATAATGATGCTTTAGCCTTTCTTAAGTTACTCTTAACAGTGTTTGTTCTTCTGAGTCCCTCGCTAGTCACTTATTTCCCACTATCCAGATGCTACACACAACCAAGGTCTAACTGATGCTGGCATTATGCCTCAATTTTCTCTGAATGAAGTGAGAATGTTAATAGTGCCTATATCATAGGTATTTCCATGAGAAGTAAATGGAATAATATATGTAACACTTAGCATGATATCTAATATGAGGGAAGTGCTAAATAAAAGAGGTAATAAGAACAAAGACCAGTTAGATTTAGTAACTTAGGAGATGTTACTGTCCCTGTGAAATCCAAGTACAAAAGGGGAATCTGCAATGTGATGCTTTGAGCCATTTCCTTGAAGGGTATGCTTCAAAATCCTTTCTGATTCAGCCTCTCTTCCCCTATCGCTATAATAACCCACATTTCATGGCAAAAGATAATATCATCAAGAGAGCTCGAAGAGTGGCATACTAATACAAAATTTGTCCCTATTTGGAAGTCTGTCCTTGGAGGTTTTCTCTAAATATATGGCTTTCAAGTTCTTTTTTTTTTTTTT
>NW_027901399.1:0-237 GCF_054177405.1 Leptonychotes weddellii | reverse complement strand
TAGAGGAAAGTGACCGCCGAACTTGAGCAGGAGGCCCGGAACTCTTTGAGCCAAAAGACCTGGGTCCTCAGGAAGGGCTTCACAAACTACTGACTAGCTGGCTGAAGCCCAGGCCTGATTCAATGTCAGCCCACAGATGGGTCAGCCGTGTTCTCTCTGCTGCCTGCAAATCCTTAGTCTTGAATTCAGCAACAGCCCGATGTTGATTAACTGAGCTCTTACCCTATGCTGGGCGTT
>NW_027901398.1:0-237 GCF_054177405.1 Leptonychotes weddellii | reverse complement strand
TTCTCCCCTTCCTGGAGGTCAAGGGGTGGGGCTGAAAGTTCAAACCTCTCATCACTTGGTTGGTTCCCCTGGCAACCAGCCCCCCATTTCCAAAACTTACCTCCCTGGCATAAGAAAAGACTACCCTTGGGCACCTGGGTGGCTCAGTTGGTTAAGCGACTGCCTTCGGCTCAGGTCATGATCCTGGAGTCCCGGGATCGAGTCCCGCATCGGGCTCCCTGCTCGGCGGGGAGTCTG
>NW_027901397.1:0-237 GCF_054177405.1 Leptonychotes weddellii | reverse complement strand
GGCGCCTGGGTGGCTCAGTTGGTTAAGCGACTGCCTTTGGCTCAGGTCATGATCCTGGAGTCCCGGGATCGAGTCCCGCATCGGGCTCCCTGCTCGGCAGGGAGTCTGCTTCTCCCTCTGACCTTCCTCCCTCTCATGCTCTCTGTCTCTCATTCTCTCTCTCTCAAATAAATAAATAAAATCTTTAAAAAAAAAAAAAGAAATAGGCTATCCAACAGTTATAATTAATACATAATT
>NW_027901396.1:0-237 GCF_054177405.1 Leptonychotes weddellii | reverse complement strand
AGTCAAGAAATAGACCTACACATACATAGTCAAAGGCAATGCAAAAGAATGAACTCCAATCCTTATCTTGTATCCTATTAAAAATGAACTCAAAATGGGTCTGTTTGCCAGGGACTGAGAGCGGAGGAAAGGTTGACTACAAAGAGATATGGGAGACATTTGAGAGTAGGTGATAATACTATATCTTGATTGTAAAGGTTACTGTCAAAACTCATGGAAGGTAAATTTTACTGTTTG
>NW_027901395.1:0-237 GCF_054177405.1 Leptonychotes weddellii | reverse complement strand
ATAATGCACCTCCTTCAAATACCACCAGATGTTGATGCATAGTCTCTAATCTCAGGAATAAAGCTTATGCCAAACCTTACTTCTTAGAAGAAAGAATAGCATCAAATTCTAAACAATTTTATCATCAAGATTATATTGGTGAAATATTTGTCAACATGCTACACATGCCTATGCAGATTTGGGTATCGGTTAATTTTGGTACAAAATGAAACCAGATAATTAAAATTAAACTCCATT
>NW_027901394.1:0-237 GCF_054177405.1 Leptonychotes weddellii | reverse complement strand
GATGATACACTTTCTTGTAAACGTGTGTGTGTGTGCATGTGCATGCACTGTGTGAGACCAAACATAAAAACTCATGTAGGCCCAGCATCACTTTACCTGGTGATAATATTCAGGTAAGTCATAAAGTTCCATCTACCTTTGATAAGATATTATAGTTGAAATTGAATTTTGGAAGGCAGTTAAAAATTCTCATGACCCACGCTCTTTGGACAAGACCACACAGGTAGGCAGTGTCTG
>NW_027901393.1:0-237 GCF_054177405.1 Leptonychotes weddellii | reverse complement strand
GCCTGGGTGGCTCAGATGGTTAAGTGTCTGCCTTCAGCTCAGGTCATGATCCTGGGGTCCTGGGATCGAGCTCCGCATCGGGCTCCTTATTCAGCGGGGAGTCTGCTGCTCCTCCTGCTCGTGCACGCGCACTCTCTCTCTCTAAAAAACAAACAAACAAATAAATAAGTATATTAAATTCATTAAGTCTTAAATCATTTATTTCAACAGAACAAAACATATACGATGTGTGGTTCA
>NW_027901392.1:0-237 GCF_054177405.1 Leptonychotes weddellii | reverse complement strand
CTAAAAACATCATCAATATCACACTCCTGAGAGGTAAGTTACCTGGTTAAAAATGAAACATGTCTTTGTAGTAAGGATGCATTGTCTGAAAGACAAAGTGTATGATGCGGCATAGTCAGATTTTGAGCCAAATACAAAGAATCATCTGCGGCTGTTATGGTCTGCATTGCTATCTGCTTAGATAACAGTTTACATAATGCAAAGACAAATTAGAAATACTTGTTCTTAACAAATTAA
>NW_027901391.1:0-237 GCF_054177405.1 Leptonychotes weddellii | reverse complement strand
GGTTCAGCTGGGATGAGTAATTTCTACATTGTCTGCCATCATGTGTAGGTAATTTGTTGGTAACTGGAAGGGGTGGGAATGGCTTCCAAGGATGCTCCTACCACCCACAGTGCCGGCCGGGTGCCCCAATGGTGCCCAGCATCCTACGTGCGTGGGTTCTAGATGGACGGAGCCAGAAGCTACCAGGCTGAGGAACGGCAGAAGGGTCCATCCATTCCCTCCACAGAAATGCTGTGT
>NW_027901390.1:0-237 GCF_054177405.1 Leptonychotes weddellii | reverse complement strand
GGTCCCAGGACATTTGTGGCTGTGGGCTGGAGGCGGCTCGCTGTTCCCTGCTGTGGGGCTCTCTCCATTGAAAATCACAACCCGACTGGCTGTACGTATCTTCAAAGCTAGTCGCAGAGTCTCTGCTTTTACCTAAGACATAATGTAAGTTGAAAAATTCAGTCACAGGTGGGCTCTATGGCATCACCTTTGCTATATACTGTTAGTTAGAAACGGGTCACATATAGGGGCGCCTGG
>NW_027901389.1:0-1508 GCF_054177405.1 Leptonychotes weddellii | reverse complement strand
GTATGAGGTGATGTCTCACTATGGTTTTGATTTGTAATTCCCTGATGATAAAGAATGTTGAGCATTTTTTTAATGTGTCTGTTGGCAACCTGTACGTCTTTGTTGAAGAAATGTCTGTTCATGTCTTCTGCCCATTTTTTAATTGGATTATTTGGGGTTTTTTGGTGTTAAGTTCTTTATATATTTTGGATACTAACCCTTTATTGGATGTCGTTTGCAAATATCCTCTTATTGATGTGATATATCATATTGACTGATTTGCAAATATTGAACCACCCTTGCATCCTAGGAATAAATCCCACTTGATTGTGGTGAATGATTTTTTTTTCATGTATTTTGGACTCAGTTTGCTAATATTTTGTTGAGGATTTTCATATCTATGTTCATCAGAGATACTTGCCTATAGTTCTCTTTTTTTGTGGTGTCTTTATCTGGTTTTGGTATCAAGGTAATGCTGGGACAGGGCTAAAATTTTAAATGTAGCTCTAGGACGGGGTGGTAGAAGGGAAGGCATGGTGGTGGTGATGGTAGGAATACCCTGGTCTTTCTCATTTTCCTTTTTTTTTTTAAGATTTTATTTATTTATTTGACAGAGAGAGACACAGCAAGAGAGGGAACACAAGCAGAGGGAGGGGGAGAAGGAGAAGCAGGCTTCCTGCTGAGCAGGGATCGTGATGTGGGGGGCTAGATCCCAGCACCCTGGGATCATGACCTGAGCCAAAGGCAGACACTTAACTACTGAGCCCCCCAGGCACCCCTCTCCTTTTCCTTGTTATCTAATATCTTACCAGAACTTCCCATTGACTAAACCTATCTGGAAGTCAGATAACATGGAAGCTTGGGAAAAACAGCCTATAGGATCAGCCTGTCCTGCCTTCCTACCCTAACAAGATACAAAAGAGAGCAAGGTAAAGGAAAAGGATGGATCTGTGGGTGAAAGTCCAAATCCTATCAGACACCTGATTAAGGCAGTCAATATTTGAGACTATAGAATACTATAAAGCAGTGGTTCCCAAGCATGGATACCTAAATCAGAATTAGGGGCTTTACTATAGCTTCTCAGACTTTAATTTAGACCAATGAAATCCTATTTCTAATAAGCACTCCTAGTGATTCTGATATATTGCTGGGTTTTGGGAACCACTAGAACAAAGGTCATACAAAAGCCTTTAATTCTTCTGAATACATATTGTATCAGATTAAAAGAAAGTTAAATGGTAATAGTTTTCTTTTAATTCTCCAAAGTAAGACATCACATAATTATGATTTAGTATATAGGGCCTACTTCTTGTCCTCTTCAACACTTTTTTTTTTTTAATTTGAGGATTGTTATATAAATCTGTTGAGGAAACTACAATGTATTATGCAGTTTAACATATTCTGCTTCCTTTTAACAATTCTGCTTCCTTTTCTTGTCCAGAACAATTACATTATTACATTACAGTTTTTTCCCTTCTTGCTTTGGCTGTGAAGAAGCTCAGTAGGTATTCTTAGTCTAGGTTTCTTTT
>NW_027901388.1:0-237 GCF_054177405.1 Leptonychotes weddellii | reverse complement strand
TCTTTTAAGCTGGCCAAATAAACCTTCCTTTATTGTATTTTTTTTTTTTTTGGTGTTGATGCTATCCACTGATATGAATTGGTTTATACTTGGATCATTGGCTTTGTAGTATGCTAAGTAATAACTGTTCTTAACACTGATCCCTGTGGGATTCACTTAATGCCAGTACTTATTGTACTGTAACAATGTTGATAAAACATTGGTCCTTGCTATGAGCCAGACAGATTTTTATATAGC
>NW_027901387.1:0-237 GCF_054177405.1 Leptonychotes weddellii | reverse complement strand
GAGGGTCCTTACAGCTGGAACATGCCTAATGGCAAGTAACAGTCTTATTTGCCAGTCTGTGCAGGGCCTCTAACAAGGGACAAAAGGCCATGTGCCACCATGAGCACAGCCACTCTCTGACCTCCTCCCACAGCTGGGGCCATCTTTACGGTAGCTCCGGGCAGACCCTGTCACTCCGTCCCTTAAAAGCCCCCAGTGACGGGGCGCCTGGATGGCTCAGATGGTTAAACGTCTGCC
>NW_027901386.1:0-237 GCF_054177405.1 Leptonychotes weddellii | reverse complement strand
CACAAGGTTTCAATTCAGGAACAGGGCAGAGCTCTCATGGCCAGTTCTGAAAGATCGGAAAGACCGCTGATGTCTTTCCCCCTCCACCATGCCTCCTTAGGTACCAGAGTTTTAGGATTTTGTTTTGTTTTGCTTTCTCATTTTCCGGTATTGTTGCTATCAATATGTCCCTTTCAATAATGAACTTTACATTTTTTTTTAAATTCCCTATTTTCATCCAAACCTTTTAGTCCAGAA
>NW_027901385.1:0-237 GCF_054177405.1 Leptonychotes weddellii | reverse complement strand
CTATTAACAGTGTGTATTTCATTAATAGATGTTAGCCGGTCTTATATTGTTGGTATAAATCCCACTTCTTCATGGTGTATAATCCTCTTTATATGTTGCTATATTCTGTCTGCTAGTATTTTGTTGTCTACTTTCATAAGGGATATTGAGCTTTCATTTTCTTGTGATGTTTTTCTCTAGTTTTTGTATCAAGGAAATACTGACCTCAGAGAATGACTTAGAAAGTCTTCCCACCTC
>NW_027901384.1:0-237 GCF_054177405.1 Leptonychotes weddellii | reverse complement strand
TTTTCAATTGGAATTATATTGCACAGCTAAAATCCAAAACTATTAAAGCAAAAAATCAAGAGTAATACATTGTTATTTATTTCATATTTACTTTTCTTTGATTTCTTATGATATTATTGTCTCCCAGTGTGGTATTTCTTTTAATGAATGTTAACATTCTTCAATGTAATTCTTCATTTGTGACGCTCTTTACGTAATAGTTCTCTTTCTCCATATGGCATATTGATAAGCATACCA
>NW_027901383.1:0-237 GCF_054177405.1 Leptonychotes weddellii | reverse complement strand
TAACAGTGCGCTGCAGAATGATTGCGTCCCGGCCTGCAAAGGAGCCAACCCGGGGCTAGCCGAGTGCGTGGTGAGGAGAGCATGACAGCCGCTGGGGCCCAGGCTACCGGGCTGGGGGGGGGGGGTTCTTCGCACATCTGTGATGCCCAGAGGGAAGACCCCTGGGAGCACGGGGATGGGGCCCCCTCCCCGAGCCCTGCTGAGCGAGCCCTGGTTCCATCAGAGACCCGGGGAGAC
>NW_027901382.1:0-237 GCF_054177405.1 Leptonychotes weddellii | reverse complement strand
CGCAGATGGAGGGGCCCAAAATGAACCCCATTGATGCATTGGTGCGTCTGACGTGACATCATGGCGTTTGGCTTTCCCGTCGTCTGAGGGGTCTGCTGGGGGTTCGTGGTCATATGTGGAACAATGAAATGAGACATGATTGACTCCAAGGAAAATAGAAGCCACCACAAATAGGTGAGGCGAGTATGGTACCCTGCAGTAGCTTCGTGATCTTGTTGAAGTAGATACCGAACGCCA
>NW_027901381.1:0-237 GCF_054177405.1 Leptonychotes weddellii | reverse complement strand
TATGTGAAAGGCAGTCCTGTGGGTGTGGGGTTAGACATGCTCTTTGTAGGCCAACATCCAGAACTACAAGTGAAGTGAAGAGGTACTAGCGAGAGAGATTCTCTGCCAGTGTTAATTAGTACCTTATGCTAGATCTAATACAATGAAATGGGGTGTCTGGATGGGCTGAGTTCTAAGTATCTGGAGGAATGCAAACGCAAACAGGATGTACCCTCTTCTGGGAACATTGTAGAGAGC
>NW_027901380.1:0-1508 GCF_054177405.1 Leptonychotes weddellii | reverse complement strand
CCTTCATTCTTCCCCTCCCGCTATCTTCTTCTTCTTCTTTTTTTTTTTCTTAACACATAATGTATTATTTGTTTCAGAGGTACAGATCTGAGATTCAACAGTCTTGCACAATTCACAGCACTTACCAGAGCACATACCCTCCCCAGTGTCTATCACCCAGTCAGCCCATCCCTCCCACCCCACCCCCCACTCCAGCAACCCTCAGTTTGTTTCCTGAGATTAAGAATTCCTCATATCAGTGAGGTCATATGATACATGTCTTTCTCTGATTGACTTATTTTCTCCTCTTTTTTTGAATGAAATACTAGATATATTTCAAATTGTAATATATACAGAAGTTATAAAACCCACTAATAAAAAGAACTCTCATGGACCTACCATTCACTTTAAGGAATAGAACTTGCCAATACCATTAAAGCTTTCTACCACACCCTCCTGCCTCACCCTGGCTTCCATAAGAAGTAACCAATCACCGGGGCGCCTGGGTGGCTCAGTTGGTTAAGCGACTGCCTTCGGCTCAGGTCATGATCCTGGAGTCCCTGGATCAAGTCCCGCATCGGGCTCCCTTCTCGGCAGGGAGTCTGCTTCTCCCTCTGACCCTCCCGACCCTACCCCCTCTCATGTGCTCTCTCTCTCAGTCTCTCTCTCTCAAATAAATAAATAAAAATCTTTAAAAAAAAAAGAAGTAACCAATCACCATTCTTCTATCCTATTCATCAAAACTAGATTAATTTGCCCATCCAAAGACCCCCTACCTCCTACTTTGCCACTCCAAAATCTACTTTCACTGCCATTTCTGTCTGCCACTACATACTTGCCAGCCCATCTCTCATCAAATCCCAATCACCTTTGGGAAGCTGAATGTCCACACAATCCTAATTCATGATAATCAAACTACTGAACACTCAGGGAGTCTCTCCTCCTCAAACATGAGCACGAATCTCCCAAATCACCAACTTGTGTCCCAAACCAGTATACTTTATACCAAATCACTCCTTATTATTATTATTATTATTATTATTATTATTAACTACTAAGTATACAATGAATATTCCAGGCTCCCCCAATACCAGTGCCCACCTGGTTAATGTGGGCCATTGCTAAAGGCCTAGAATCTCACTGTACAGCTTGCATGTCATCCACAACTAGACCATTCGCTACTGAAGATTGGGAAACATGTCTTCTTTAAGCCTGAGGCTTAAAGATGGCTTTGATTTAGGGGTTCTGATCCTATCTGATCTCAAAAAAGAGTGGCCATACAATTAAGAAAAACTTTAATTTCTTTCTCTCTACTCCCAACACTTCACCTGATATAAGATCTCTACTCTATGATTGTACCCAGGTCCAGCTCTGTTACTACATACATAAAGCTAGTTTCACAACTCAGGACACACCTTCAAAAAATCCATTGCTTTATTTGGTTCTGTCTCAATTCTTTTCCTTGCAGCATCAATCCCTATTTAAGGGAGGATAAGTGCTGAACAACCAAACAAACAAAAAAAACAAAA
>NW_027901379.1:0-237 GCF_054177405.1 Leptonychotes weddellii | reverse complement strand
TTTCTGCAGGAAGCACAGCCTAACATTTATTATACAATTATAAAATACTTAACTATTGGTTATTGGAAAAAAATACTTCTTTGTGTGTGTGTGTGTGTGTGTGTTAGGTATATTTATTTATTTAATTTTTATTGTTATGTTAATCACCATACATTACATCATTAGTTTTTGATGTAGTGTTCCATGATTCATTGTTTGTGCATAACACCCAGTGCTCCATGCAGAACATGCCCTCTT
>NW_027901378.1:0-237 GCF_054177405.1 Leptonychotes weddellii | reverse complement strand
TGTAATTACAAGTTATAATGTAAGGAAACTCAATTTTTAAAAATTTTTATTAGTGTTTTTCAAGAAGAGGTTGTGATGATTACCAGTGTTGTTTCTGCAGATTGTGTTATCTGTGTTTTAATAGACTTATCATTTATCCCTTATATCATTTCCCTACCTTGTCTCATTTTTTGCTTCCATATTTCTGTACCTGATACCAATTTACTAAATAACTAATAACATGTTTGCAAAAAGAAC
>NW_027901377.1:0-237 GCF_054177405.1 Leptonychotes weddellii | reverse complement strand
ATTATCGTTTATATTGTAGCAATTTCCTATAGACTGAATGTTTATATCATCCCTCAAATTCATATATGGAAACCCTAATTCCCAGTGTGATGGCATTTGGAGGTGGGGCCTTTGGAGGTAATTAGGATTTGTATTGGTCATGAGGGTGGAGCCCGCATGATGGGCTTGGTTCTCTTATAAGAGGATGAAGAGATCAGGGTTCTTTCTTTCTCAGCCATGTGATCTCAGAATTCTAGC
>NW_027901376.1:0-237 GCF_054177405.1 Leptonychotes weddellii | reverse complement strand
TGCCTTCTGCCTTATAATATGTTGAAATCTCTTATTGAAAAAATCATCTGACTCTGCCACTCCTTTTCTGTGACAGGGTTTATTTCGCTTTTTTCCTTGGCCTAAGGAGGAGCCTAAGGTCATCATTTCAGTACCTAAGTTCAAATGAATAGTCTTCTTTTTTCTTCCCAAACACCTCACTTCGTAGCACCTTTTTTTTCCAATTACAATTTAATTACTTCATCCATTATCCTCTTC
>NW_027901375.1:0-237 GCF_054177405.1 Leptonychotes weddellii | reverse complement strand
CTCTGGCACGGCCATCACCCCTGCGTGGGCAGAACCCCCCTTCCCAGAGAAAACCCCCTTTCCATCCAGCTGTCCCTCCCTCCCCTTGTCCCGCTTCCCAAGCGTTGCAGCCTGGAGGTTACCGTCTGATTTCGGAATCTGCCCATGCTGAATGTTTCACAATATCTGTGCTCTCGAGCTGGCTTCTTTCACCAGACACATTTTTGAGGTACAAAGCACGTGTCAGCACCTTGTTGC
>NW_027901374.1:0-237 GCF_054177405.1 Leptonychotes weddellii | reverse complement strand
GTAATGGTCTTATCCTCACTTTAAAGTTGAGGCAATCGAAACTTGGATACTAAATAACTTATTCAGTGCCCGAACACCAGAAAATGGTACTGTCTTAGGCACTTGGGTCTTTCCATGAGCAAGAAGTGGAAGGGCTGACATCTATCTAGACTATTAAGCTGTGCTTTATTCATTGATAGTTTCGAAGGCAGTCAATTTCACCCCCTATTAGACCCTCTGAAAACATGGTTATCCATC
>NW_027901373.1:0-237 GCF_054177405.1 Leptonychotes weddellii | reverse complement strand
CCCCCCGCCGCCCGCGCCCCCGCCCCGCCGGAGCTCCCCCGCCCGCTCGGCCATGGGCGCCGCCGGCTCGTGGGCTCTGGGCAGCCTCGGCCTCCCCGCGCCGCGCCTCCCCGCGCCGTCCCGGCCCGCCTGGCTCGGGGCGGCCGCGCTGGGACTGGCCGCCGTGGCGCTGGGGACGGTGGCCTGGCGCCGCGCGCGCCCCAGGCGGCGCCGGCGGCTGCAGCAGGTGGGCACCGT
>NW_027901372.1:0-237 GCF_054177405.1 Leptonychotes weddellii | reverse complement strand
TAAGACTACACATCTATTCAATTATTTGTATGTTACATCTTTATATTAAAATTTTGACTGTAAGATGAAAGACAAAAATAATAGATCATTACTTCCTGAGTAATATTTATCTTGAGGTGTTTAATGTAGAAATCCTGGGAATATTAAGTCTGATATACATGCTTATATTTATACTAAAAGATAATGCTACTTTTATTTTTGGATGTATTCTAAAAATGTATGATATCAATGACCAAA
>NW_027901371.1:0-237 GCF_054177405.1 Leptonychotes weddellii | reverse complement strand
CCCTTTACCACACAGAACCTAATATCCATTGTCATAATTTAGGTTACAGTTTATGTACTTTTCTGTAACTTACTAAATGTACTTAACCCAGTACCTTGGAAGTCTATACCTATCAACATTTAAGTAACAAAAATAATAAGTGAAAAAATTTTTGAGGGCTTATAGTGTGCTCTACCTGCTCTAAATTCAGTCATTTGATTTCACAACTTAGGAAGGAATGTATTTGCAGTGTTTTTT
>NW_027901370.1:0-237 GCF_054177405.1 Leptonychotes weddellii | reverse complement strand
AAGAGAGTGGCTTTTCATCCAAAGTCTCATCAGTACTGGGTATTAGTCATTTAAAATTTTATCTAATTTATGACAGATTTATTGTTCTAATGGTGTAGTTCTTTTATTTATTTATTTATTTTTTATTTTTTTTATTCTTATGTTAATCCCCATACATTACATCATTAGTTCTAGATGAAGTGTTCCATGATTCATTGTTCGTGCATAACACCCAGTGCTCCATGCAGAATGTGCCCT
>NW_027901369.1:0-1508 GCF_054177405.1 Leptonychotes weddellii | reverse complement strand
TTACCTGGGAGCTCTGCCACACTCAGGCACCCCCGGTCTTTCTGTGACCCCTAGGGTCCTGAGACCACACTGTCCCAGAGGGTTCCACCCCCCGCTTAGCCACCGGAGTGACGTCCCTCAGCGGAGCAGACTTTTAAAAGTTCCGATTTTGTGCTCCATGGTTCTATCACTTGCCAGAAGTGGCCGACGGAGGCCCCTCCCCCGCCGTCTATCCTCCCGAATATCGCCTCGGATTCACTTCTCCGTATGTCCTACCTTCCAGAAAGTGGTCGGTTTTCTGTTGAGAGAGTTGTTGCTCTTCTTTTCTTCAATCTCCTGTTGAGTTTGTAGGTGTTCAGAATGGTTTGATCCCTATCCAGCTGAATTCCTGAGAGGAGACGAAATCCAGGTCTCCTACTCCTCCGCCATCTTGCTCCGCCCTGGTCAATAAAAATATTTAGTCCTATATTTTATAGATACCCCAAAATTTCTACGATTGTTCATTCTTAGTATGTGCAATGTGAAAACAAAGTGTTAAATAGGATTTAGTGAGTTCTTAGAGCATGTCCCAGGAAGAGGTCATGTTGTAATATGAAACATACTGTCTTATTTAATAAAAAGAAAAAACAAATATGTAATATTGACTCCCATAGCTTTTTTTAATAGTTTTGTCATTTTAATATTATTCCAATGTGGTTACAGTAATAGTTTTTATTTTGGCATCTCTGCAATCTTTAAAGGAAAACTATTCTTTACAAAGAAATCTGGAAAATTAAAACAAGTGTCAAATTTTTGCCTCACTAAATTCAATTTGCAGAGTTTGACATCTTGTGCTGTTTATGGTGTGTTTGTTCAGGAACACACACACACACACACACACACACGCTTAATTTTCAAAATAATCTTATTTCTAATATTCTAATTTGAAAACTATTATTTAAACATGAGAATGTGTGTGTGCATGCATAGAAAAATCATGTAAATGACTTTGTGTGAACGTGCATGCATATGTATGTATGTATGTATGTAGGTGTGTGTATGTTCACGTTAACTTCATTAGAAGCTCTCAGGGCAGCACCTGATTGGCCAGACTTAAATGTAGTGTCCTTCTGGGAACACTGGCCAAGGCGGCATAGTCTGGTAAAAACCAAACCAAAACAAAACAAATCAAAACAACTCTTATGGACACACGTGTTTGGAGGGAGGGAAGAGAAATTCCCAAAGAAAGATGATGATATTTCTGGAAGAAAACAAAGGGGCTAGGCTGACAGTATATGACAACATAAATACATTTCTGTCAAACTCCAATGCTTTTACTTGTCTACTGGACCAAGAGGAAAAGACATAAAAATGTGGCATGAAGATTCTTTTTTTTTTTTTTTAAGATTTTATTTATTTATTTGAGACAGAGAGAATGAGAGACAGAGAGCATGAGAGGGAGGAGGGTCAGAGGGAGAAGCAGACTCCCCGCCGAGCAGGGAGCCCGATGCGGGACTCGATCCCGGGACTCCAGGATCATGACCTGAGCC
>NW_027901368.1:0-12909 GCF_054177405.1 Leptonychotes weddellii | reverse complement strand
ATACACTAAAGTACCTTACTTTACCAAGCTAAGTATTTGCAGTTGTTGACCTTAAAACATTAGCATTCTTCCTTCACTGTACAGTCATATTTTCTGTCAGTCCATATTAATGCTGTCCTTTTCGAAATACAATTCTGAATTGGCAAGCTTATCTTAACTAGGTAAAGTGCCATATCAACCACCACTATTGTAGTGACACAATGAAACAAAAGCAGAGGAAAATCTGGCAGAGATATCTTTGTTCCTTTTTTCAAAAACAAGTAGAGTTCAGATTACCAAATAAATTCCAACAATTTTAATAACATTTTTAAATCAATTCAAATCTACCTTTTCAAAACTGATCAGTATCTTCCCAAATTATAATTTGATTGTCCATGTTTATGCCACTCACTAAATTTTGCAAGCATTGTCAATAGTGTAAAAGGCAAAGATAAACTACCATTTTTATAAAAACCCAGTCACGTGTTCTTTAAAAAAAGCATATATTAGAGAAACTATGAACATTTTTTAACTCCAAACACATCTCCCACACTCCTTTTGTTTAAAAAAGCCCAATACAGCCATTAATATCAGTCATTTCTCCCTAAAAAGTATAATATGTAAAGAATTTTAACAAATTCTGCAATTGTAGGTAGTAGTCTGAATAATGGAAGATATTAAGCAAATATGCTTCAACTAGTTCACAAAACTAGATTTCCTATTTCCTTACCATTTTTTCTCATTAATAGACATTACATGTAACTTGACATAAAGCCAACCCTACTGCATCAAAGGAATGTACCTTTGAGTTTTTGCAAATGTATAAAAGGTGTTTTTGAAATATTTTCATAATGAACAAGCAAACAAAGAAAAGGTTAAAAAAACAGTAATCACTCGCTAATTTCAAATCATATATTACCCTCCCATATATAACGTCTTTGATTATTGGGAGCCTGGGGGAAGATTTTTCTTAGAAACCAAAGCACGAACTAAAAAAATTAAATTGGAAAAAGCAAGTATCTGACCCAGAAGTTACTCAACATGTTGTCCATAATCTACAAAGAATCAAAGTTATGCACTAACTTCAGCCAAACCAAGATACACCTCTTTCTGATAGGAAAGTTTTTTCTGAATTAGGAAGAAGGTTAATTTACTCACAGCCCAGACAAGGAAGCACTTTAGTATGGTTAACACCACAAGATTCTGGAAGCAGAGAGTCTGAGTTAGAATCCCTTCTCTACCATTTGCTTAGTATATCTTAAGTTACTCAACCTGTAAAGCATTTAGAGCAGTGCCTAGTACAGAAGAGTACTCAGTAAATGGAGGACAGCAACATACCTCTAGATCTCTGAGACCTGGCATCACTGAGAAGAGTATCAGAAATTCAAACTCAGGTCCATTTCTGGACTTACAGAGTTAGAACCTGTATTTTTATCAAGATCCCATTGTGATTCAAATGCAACTTAAAGTTTGAGAAGCACAGCAAAAAGCATTCTGAGACGTTACCTATTATAATTAAATTTATTTTAAACCACTCCATTACTTTTCTGCAACATGAAGAAGTTACATTTATTTTTAGTAAAAGGGAAAGTATTATTTAGGCTCAAAATTCCTCCACTGGTGATTTCTTAACATACCTTAAAGGCAGAACCAACTAAAATCCAAGGCTGTAGAGTACTGCCATCTAGTGGTAGTTTATTCTGGTGCACATGCAAAATAAATTCACTCTGCCTTCCCGCTCCTTATAAATACATTTGTTCAAAATGGGGCCAGGTTTTCTTGCTTAATTCCTTTCTTGAGAACTACTGACATGATTCTACAACTAAATAATTCCACAAGAAGGCATCCTAAACACAGAGGAAGATAGAAGACAGCAAATGTTAAGTTTCCTTTTTTAATTCAGATAAGTCTAGGGAAGTTTTCAAATTAAAAGACTGACCCGCTCACTCCTGGAAAGGTGCACATTAGGCACACACAGTGATATCAGGCTTAGAAAATGGGCTTTGTACGGAAATGTGCATACCTTGGAGTGACTTTTACTTTCTTCTTCTTAAGTTCTGTACTTTTTACAATTTATTTATATAGTATATGGCAGGGGGAGTTTTCAGGTTGAGAAAAAAATTTTTATAACCTAGTGACTCACTATCCCCATTTTCACATTCTCTCCTAGGGAAATAATCAGAAATGTGGACAAAGAGTTATGTACAAAGATGTACATTTCAGCAAACAAAACAATCTTAATAGCTTCATAACAACCTACTGAATCTATGCATCAAAACTTCGTCATTCTCCTCTATTACTCATTTAGATCAGTTCTAATTTTTCTCTATTACAAATAAGTATATAAATGTATATATGAAAGGAAGGAAGGGAGGACAGAAAGAGGAAAGAAATAACTGTATGGCAACTTGATATGATTTTTCTATATTTTGGATCATTTCCTAATATACATTGCCATAAGTCACATATGAACATCCAAGAATATTTTCATGGTTTTCAATAGCCAACCTGCTATATAGGAGTATTATGTCACTTTACATGGCCCCAAGCAATGTAGGATATGCAGACTCTACTATCGCCTCCCTAGCATCAGATTTTATCCCATGGCTAATTTTTTTGACAGTTGTATTGAGATATTATATATCACCTCTTTAAAGTATACAGCTCAAGTATTTCCTGTATTTATAGAACTGTACAACCATCACCATAATCTAATTTTAGAACATTTTCATCCTCCCAAAAAGAAATCATGTACCTATTAGTAGTAACTCGCTATTACCCCCTGGAAATCTGCCAATAAAGCTGATTTTTACTAATTTACCACCCCCACTATTTTTTCATATTTTTTGTAGATACCACAGTGATATTATGTGTTTCAAACCCTTTCAATGAAATAATCACTCCTGCTACTCAGACATTTCTGTTTCAAATTGTGAAATGTTCTGCTTAACCAAAGGAAAGTAAAGCATGTCAGAATGGCCTCTTGTTTTTTCAACAGGTACTTTTTAAGTGTAAGGCAAAATTTAAGAAATAAGAGAAGGTATTATATAAGTACAAAGTCATCTGCTCTTTTCAAAACAATTAGCAACTATATCATTACTTTGGAAGTCCATTATTAAATCTAGCAAAAATGTCACACAAAAGCAAGGAATCCCTTTTTACTTTTTTTTTTTTTTTTCCGAGAGAGAGAATGAGAGCACGAGAGGGAGGAGGGTCAGAGGGAGAAGCAGACTCCCTGCTGAGCAGGGAGCCCGATGTGGGACTCGATCCCGGGACTCCAGGATCATGACCTGAGCCGAAGGCAGTCGCTTAACCAACTGAGCCACCCAGGCGCCCTCCCTTTTTACTTATTTAAAACTTTATTTTAATTGGGTTAACTTGATCTGATAAAAAAAAAAAAAGTACAGTGCAATCAATATAACATTTGATAGGTAGTCTAAAGAATTGTCTTGATTCTACCAAAAAAATTAAAACTTACTTTCATTTAGCCAAAGCATTTTTTTCTCTTATCATAATTTTTTTGGACTCCAGATGCACAGAATTTAGCAATTTGCCTTTTGAAGATTTAGTAGGGGAAAAGAATTAAAACAGTTTATTAAACAACAGAGGCCTAGGTCCCCTGATCATGTCAGACTTTTTTTTTTAAAGAACAGTGAAAATCAGTTCTGACAGCTAAGGTTAGGAAGGGATACTTCACTGATAAAAGTTAGCCTCTCATCAAATTTTAGCACTTTCTCTCCTCTCTTCATCCAACTGTGGACATCTCCCATATTCCTTAAATAATCCAAACATTCCCATTACTCAAGTTAAGCAAGTCCACAATCTAGCCAAGTGTTTTGTTTCATATCACTTTATGCAAAACATTTATTTGTACATTACCACCTAAAATATTCCTGTTAATTGATACACTCAAATTCATTCTTCCTCACCTTTATCTCTATGTATGAAAGAACTGAATTCACACAAATGACTTCCAAAATAAAGTCATTTCTTTCATGTCACTAAAGAAAAATCTAACATAGGCAGTCTACATTTTAATACAATGATTAAACAATAAACTCATAAAAATATGAGCCCAGAAAGAGGTGAAATCCCTAGTTCATGTTCCACAGGTACCTCCCCACCCCACCCCAACACACACACACACAACCACAAAGGTAAAGTGTCACTACCTGGCTTCCTGTCCTCACTCCAGCACCAGCAGCTCCTCTATCACCCTATCACAATGAAGTGAGAGGAGGTAGGTGGTAGATAAAAAACTCTCCCATGCCAACAGCAACAGGGTACCCAAGCAAGCACCAAGCCCTGGTAACGCAGGAAGCTCTGGGATTAGGGTGGGCAGGCTGCACGTAGCCCCATGCTACTTAGAAAAAGATACTCCCCAAGGTGGAAGGAGCCCAGCCTCACTGAGCCAATACTTGGTAAATGTAATGCCTTTGTGAAATTTAGAAAAGGCCCCCTTCCTCTGGGGAGGTTTATTCCAGGCCAGGGCACATGCCTTGATGAGCAGGATGAGGTCTGCATTTCAGTCTCTGCTTGCCCCCAATCCAGGCACCCTAAAGCAGAAACAACCTACAGAACCCTGGGCAGTGGCCCTGGAGGGGGGCGAGGTGGGGAGAGGATTCTACAGCTTCACCCGGCCTATCACAAGTAGGTCAGGGACACCCTATCAAGGAGATCAACCCCTTCTTCCACTAAGAGAGGCAGTCACACAGTTCTACCCAAAAAAGCTCAATTTCAGTCAGCTCATGTACAAAGACAAAATTTAAAGAAAAGACATTTTTAGAAATATCTCTGTAGACCATATAAAAGTGCTGGTTATAGGAAAATCAAACACTTTTGATATTTAAAGTTTTCTCTTTTCATTATTTTGCTTGACCACTCGAATATAAAGGTCTCAATAAAATGTGTTTAACTCCCTCTGAGATTCATACCCCATGATCCTCCATTTTTATATGGCCAAATATCCTAAATCTGGTACTTGTAATAGCATACTCATGATTAATGCAAATTACCTTTTACACCACCAAATGATCCATAAGTCATATTGCAGGCTGTTCTCTGAAGATTATGTTCATACATCAATTTGATCTGATATTGGTTTCCATGTTCCACATTACCCAAGGTTCCTAAGGAGAAAAAAATTACAGAATTGCTTTGTATTTGTTTACGTTTAAAAATATTCATTTCTTCTCATCCTCCATCCCAATTCTAAGTAATTCCATTTCAGTGAAATTTAAAATGACAAAGCACTAAAACAATGCGTATTAGGAATAATTAGCATACTGATGACACAGAATTCCAGCACAGTTAGAACAATTTAAGTCTTGGGTAGATTACACCATTAGATGAAATACCACCTTGGATGACATTTCTTATCTATTTCCATTATGTTTGAGTAAAGTGTAATTATTTAAATAAAAACAGAACCATTCAATTTTAGTTCTGAAATAAATGAGGTCAAGTTCCTTATACTTAAACAATAATAGAGCAAAGACATGACTCAAAGTGTCTTAGAAAAAATTCCCCACACTTTCAAGCAATTCAGTTTCCTGTCCCAACTTTCAAAATACTCAAGCCCCTAATACACTATATCCTAATTTAATGGAGAGATATTCTAAAGTTTCCTTTAGCAAGTAAAGAGGACAATATGTTTTATTTGAAGTCCTTGAAGAAAAATCTCCTTCAAAGCAAAGATACTTTTTCTGCATTTAATAGATCATATGTACTATAATTTCTTTCTATTTCTTTCCAAATTTGAAAAGATTCTTTTTTTTAATAAAGATTTTATTTATTTATTTGAGAGAGAGAGAACACGAGTGGGAGGGAGGGGCAGAGGAAAAGGGAGACTGAGCAAGAAGACTGATGCGGGGCTCGATCCCAGGACCCCAAGATCACAACTCGAGCTGAAGGCAGATACTCAAGCGACTGAGCCACCCAGGCACCTCGAAAAAGATTTCTTATATTTATTTTACTCTCTGGTTGTTAGGTTTTCTAGAGGACTTACAGCTGAAGCTATGTCCCAGTAACCAGGCAAGAACGTTATAGTTAAAAGAGGTGATAGAAAAAAAAAGGATTCAGGATGCAACTTTTTCCATTGAGCATCTTTGTCTTTCATTCAAAAATGCAAAATTTAAAGAAAAACTTAAAATATAAAGCAAATGAAACAGTCCCCAAACTGGATAGTATTAGATCATTAAAACAATCTAAACATATATGTCTATCTGTATGTATGTGTATACATATTTATACATGAGCATTTATTTTAGTCCAAAAGGTTTTACCAATGTACACTGAGGTTGTAAGAACCAAAATATTTCTATTTCCATTTTAGAAGTGAGGCAAGTACCCTAAGTTAAAAAAAAGTTTAAGGGACACCTGGGTGGCTCAGTCGGTTAAGGGTCTGCCTTTGATTCAGGTCATGATCCCAGAGTCCTGGGATCAAGTCCCACATCAGGATCCTTGCTCAGTGGGGAGCCTGCTTCTCCCTCTGCTTGCCATTCCCCCCGCTTGTGCGTGCGCTCTCTCTCTCTCTCTGATAGATAGATAGATAAATAAATAAATATTTAAGAAATTTCCCCCCAAATCACACAGCTGGTAAAGGACAAAGTACTCAAAGTAGGTCTTTAGAGTTAGCACCATATAACCTGTTGCCTGGCTGTCCATCATTTTACAACTTGGAAAAAACTTGGTAAGCCAATGACAATTTTCCTAAATAAACCAGCCATCAAAAAACATCATTTCCACCTCCACCTTTCTTAGCCTGGCCTTTTCTTCTTTTGGAAGGTGAAGGGTTGAAAGAGAAAACTAACGGGAGAATCTCCTGGAGGAAAATCACTTCTCTGATTTATGCCCCTAAAAAATGGGAACAACAGACTTCACATACCAATAGGATAATAAACAAAGAGAAAGACTCAAATTTGCCTGCTCACCCTGATAGATGAAACCTTTGTGAAATCTAAATGGTAGTAAAATCAGTAAGGTCCAGGGAAACTGAGGGGTAATTGCAACCACATGGGCCAAAAAAAAAAGAAAGAAAAGAAAAAAAGAAACACACACACACTAAATAACTCACAGCCTTAACCTTAGGAGAGGTCTAGCCTCCAAGAAACCAGAAAAAAAAGTTCCAAGAAACTTGGAAATTTGGTCCCTACAGAAATTACAAATTTCATCCTGTACCTAAAACCGAATCAACTTCTCTGAGTAAGGAATGCACTTACACATGTTTGCTAGCTGAAAGGTCAGTGAACACAGGGGTCAGCATTCAATACTTAGACAAACTTGGCATGAAATGACACTAGGATTTGTGTTCTGAAAAAGCTCCAAAGGCAGTAGTAATCTTCAGATTTCAGGTAATAGCACTTTAAAACTTAATAATGCACCTATGGAGAACAGAAGACAATTTGTCTTCCTTAGATACTACTTTGGAATAAGGGTAGTATCTGAAAAATATAAAATTTCTGACCATTTTTTCCTAGAGAAGCACCGATGACACAAGATTAAAATTACTTGGGGCGCCTGGGTGGCTCAGTTGGTTAAGCGACTGCCTTCGGCTCAGGTCGTGATCCTGGAGTCCCGCATCGGGCTCCCTGCTCAGCAGGGAGTCTGCTTCTCCCTCTGACCCTCCTCCCTCTCATGCTCTCTGTCTCTCATTCTCTCTCTCTCAAATAAATAAATAAAATCTTAAAAAAAAAAAAAAAAGATTAAAATTACTTATACACAGGTTTTGTCCTGGGATATACAGATTGAATATAGCAAGTGTATCTCTATGAATACAGTCCATGTATAGCTAAAATTAATATGAAGTTTCATTGGGGTGCCTGGGTGGCTCAGTCATTAAGCATCTGCCTTTGGCTCAGGTCATGATCCCAGGGTTCTGGGATCAAGCCCCGCATCGGGCTTGCTACTCCGCGGGAAGCCTACTTCTCCCTCTCCCACTCCCCTTGCTTGTGTTCCTGCTCTCGCTCTCTCTCTCTCTGTCAAATAAATAAATAAAATCTTAAAAAATACATATATATGAAGTTTCATCAATTAGAAAGTAAAATGAATATTAGAACATTGATGCTATTGGCCTTATTTAAACACGATTTGATTTAAACAAAAAATTCTCTGGAAAAATCAAAGGTCCCTTGACAACAGTTTTTGGTGCAATTTTAGATAACTGTGGAGAAATCTAATGAAGTTAAATGAAATAAAAACCATTACAGAGTAAATTAAAAGGTTCATTGTGTTAAATAACCAAATTAGATTATATAAGCCTATCAAAAGTAAAGAACCACATCTTTTTGCCCACTCACAGCAAACATTAAAATTCTATAAATATGTCAAATGCTTAGCAAATGCTTGCTGAAGTACATAATTTCTGGAAAAGAATATTTAAGAGAATATAATCAGTATGGCTTACGCTCACACATCTGTAACCATTTACTCAAAAACTGAAGCCCATCAGAAAGGAATCTGAAATGCCATGTGATGCTTTTCCTTTAGGTATGATAAGGTGGGCTAACTTCATTTCAGCAACACCTTGCTATTTCTCTATATTAAGCATGCAATTGATAACGTATCACCCACCAAAAAGAGGTCAGCACAGCGGCCTGACTATGAAGGGTTGTTTGGTGTGTCCAGGAGGTCTCCTCTAGTATGCCTCAAATCTTTTTTTAGAAGCACACAGCATAAAAAGAAACCAAAACATATTTGGGGAGGGAGCAGTCAGAGGTGAGAATGTCAAGTTCAGCTAACACTTTCATCTGTTGACACCAGCGGTTTTACTTAAACTAAAAAATGTTTACGCTTGCCCTGTTACAGTAAAAGCTAGGTAAAAGTTCAGTCTGGAACCTCAAGAAACATATTCAAGAGAACAAAAATATTAACTTCCCTGCTTCTCAATTCAAGCCAAGCCAGAAAAAATATACAAATTGTCAGCCTCCAAATATCATAAGAGGCTGAAGAAATGAGAGATAGAATAGGGAAGTGAGGTGGGACATAAGGGACTGTTGTTTAGAGAACTCTTTATACCCAGAGAATACAAAGCTTGCAAATGAATACAAAGAAGAAAAGAGCAATAAAATCACCATTCCCATGACAAATAACTTTCATTTTCAACACTAATTTGAAGGAAAATACCAATGTCCCATAAACAAGTTGTGACCAAACATGCCAGTTTCTTTCAGCAAGTCTTTTTGATAAACATACACTTTATCACTAATCTATTATGCCCTATGCCCCAGGGAAACCCTAGAGGTTTCTGTCTTTCTGGGCCATCATTCAAATGGGACCAGGGAAGGCCAAGAGTCTTACCTAATTTCTAGTTTGTAGGATTCTTCCCTCTCCTGCCCTCTTAGAACCTCCAGAAGGGACCAATTCTCCAATCAGTATTCAGGGGTAACTGTGCACAAGTTCCCCTCCTCCATGTCCTGTGAAACCCAGTTAATAGTATCACCTCACAGTTAACAGCCTTATGATGGAAAACAGAGGAACAACTAGATGCATGCAGGAAAGTAGCCTATATCACATCTTCTCCATTTATTCTGGAACACTAAATATTTGCCCTATCACTAGGAAAAGCAACATTTTTTACCATGAAACCAGTGGGAGTGTTTACCAGTGACAGAGAGGTACTATGTTGGGCTTCTGACTTATAAATGGAAAAGTGGAAAAGAAAATGATAGTGGTAACAAAGGAAAAAAAAGAAGGAAGAATAAAAATAACACACAGTAATAAAGAGCTACTACCAATTGCCTCAGCACTACCCAAAAATTAGTTCACTCACACAGTCAACATATGCCTACCATATACCATAGGCCAGGTTACCAAGCCTGCCTTCAAAATCTAACAGAACTTCACCCCCAAAAAGAGACTACTTAAGAATATCCAGCTCAGGGGCACCTAGGTTGCTGAGCTGGTTGAGCGTCCGACTCTTGCTCAGCTCAGGTCTTGATCTCAGGGTCATGAGTTCAAGCGCCGCACTGGGCTCCACACTGGGTTGAGGGTATATAAATATACACATATAAATACAGTAAAGACAAATCATTACTCAAACTGAAAGCAAAATACAAAGAAAGCCCAAATAAGAGAATGAGTATGAAAAATTCAAATCCTAGAAGCTAATATTTAGAGCAAACTCCAAAGAACACCTCTTGTATAAGGAACAGATGCCCAAACAATTAGCTTTATTGTACCCATAAAAAAATTTCCCCAATATTGACATCCATGAAAATAACTCTCTCAGCTTGAACTAAAATGTATCTAATTACTACAAAATTTTTTAAGTTACCTTTTATATTTAATAAGGATCAAAATGCTGAAACCAAACTATAATTAACTGCTATACTGGTACCTAACGAACAGTGTCAGAGAATGACAAGTGCCTTAAGGCAGGCTGAGTAAAAACAACCAAAAGCCAAGAAATTTGAACTGCAAAGAGAAAACACTTAAGGTTCATCAGAGAAAAAGTACTTTAAACCACCATGACTCTCAGCATCTAATGAATTTTGTTGTTGCTATTAAACATTTCTTAAAACCCAAGTATCCTGGGGGCGCCTGGGTGGCTCAGTCGTTAAGCGTCTGCCTTCAGCTCAGGTCATGGTCCCAGGGTCCTGGGATCGAGCCCCACATCAGGCTCCCTGCTCGGCGGGAGGCCTGCTTCTCCCTCTCGCTCTGCCCCTGCTTGTGTTCCCTCTCTCACGTTCTCTGTGTCAAATAAATAAAACAAAATCTTAAAAAAAAAAAAAAAACCCAAGTATCCTGGATAAAAGGCACAGCATAAGGAATACAGTCAATGGTAATGTAATAGCGTTGTATGGTGACTGATGGTAGCCACACTTATGGCGAGCACAGCATAATGTATAGAGAAGTGGAATCACTATGCTGTACACCTGAAACTAATGTAGTATCGTGTGTCACAGCTATGCTTTAATAAAAAATAAATAAAAATTTTTTAAAACACTCAAGTATCCTAAGTATACAGAATTGGCCTCTATTAGTCACAGACAATCCTGGACACAATTCCTGAGAAGGAGATTTCAAGGAATCCTCTACTAGAAATTTAAATATGCATATAAATAGCAAACCAAAAAAAAAAAAAAATGTAATAGCCTAAGTACCTGAAAAAATAAATGAACAAGGGAAAATGTTAACCAAGATAAGAAAATCTTCAACCAAATGTTTTGTGTGTTCTCTAGCAAGTGAACATAAGTATCTATTCTTACATAACATTAAGAGTTTTTATATTAAGGTTTTTTTAATACAAATTTTACATTAGAAAAAAACGTTTCTTACCTGAGATAGAATAGACACAAAGTTTTCTAGAATGCAACACAGCCAAATGAAGCATTTCAGTACCTCTGAAAAATGGGAAAAGTTTTAAGTTTAAATATCAATTTCAGATGTAACAAAAAAAATTATAAAATATTTTTAAAAGAGACTATAACCACAACATACCATCAGTAAACTAAAAATTTACTACATAACATTCAAAACTGAAAAATAAATGTAACAACAAACACCCACTTTGACAGTCCCAGAGGCTCAAGGACTCTGCCTCAAGGAACTAACTGCCTGAAGTCACTGGAGCCTCCCAGGAGAAGTCACATCTGAGGCCTCTTCATGAGGGCTCTCCAGTAACACCGAGATCCAAGTTCTGGCCCTGTCTCTCTGCGTAATTAACCTATGACCTTGGGCAAGTTACTTAATCTCTCTGAGCCTGTTTCCCCCTCCAGAAAATAAGAGGTTTCAATTAAATGAAATAAGATCATGTGACAGCACCACAGAATGCTAATCATTATTAGTAAATGGCATCTGTCACTTCCAGCTCAGAAATTTTATTAAAGGCACTGAAAATATTTCAGCTTGGACTAAACTGCCACTATCACCAATACACTTCTCAGCCCCTATCAAGTGGTTTCCAAGACATAACACAGTCTAGAAATCCTAAGTCCAGTCTTCAAGATCAGGCCAGTGGATAGAAATGAGTAAAGGGTGTAAATGGCTGTGGTCTGCTGCAGAGTAGGGCCAGACTAGAGGAAGTAACTACTACTCAGTTCTGGGCATGTGGTCAAATCTCCACATTTTTTCAAGAAAACCCAGAAAGCAGGGATTTTATGTGAAATCTCCAGTTCTTAAAAACTGGCAACTCTTTTAAATTTAAAACACATCTGCAAGCAGTCCTCCAGTGTACGACATCTGATACAGACTCTGTTTGTTCTAAACTAGAAAGACTATAAATGAAATCCGAAGACCTGGATTGGGGTCCTGACTGTGCACCTTGGTATCTGTGTAATCATTTAACCTTTCAGAGTGTTAATCTCTCATTTACAAAATAAGAATTATATTAGATAATACCTGCAAAACATCGTTATAATGAATGTAAATGCTCACCATTCACTCTACTACTAGAAAATGCAAATATATATACAACTATCACATACTCAATACTGACTTCAAAAAAATTTTGCACACTCAAAACAATTTTTCTATCATGCACAGGAAAAGAACATTATGTCGTAGAAAGATAACAGAGTATGGAGTCAGATAGACCTAGGTCTAAATCCTGGCTGTGTGACCTAAAGCTCTGAGCTCTAGCTAGTTTCCTTCTCTTTAAATACAGATCACATCTTATAGATAAGGTTAATGAGACAGTACTAGTTAGTTAATACTAGTACACTATCCACTCATTAATGTTAACCCCCTCCCTTCCAACAAGTGACCACATAGATAAAAGCTATACTTAGGACTACTGAACAGAATGATCGTGACAGCACCTCACTCTTTTAAAAAATGAAAAGATAGGGCGCCTGGGTGGCTCAGTTGGTTAAGCGACTACCTTCGGCTCAGGTCATCATCCTGGAGTCCCGGGATCGAGTCCCTCATCAGGCTCCCTGCTCAGCAGGGGGTCTGCTTCTCCCTCTGACCCTCTTCCCTCTCGTGCTCTCT
>NW_027901367.1:0-1230 GCF_054177405.1 Leptonychotes weddellii | reverse complement strand
AGGGGCGCCTGGGTGGCTCAGTCGTTAAGCGTCTGCCTTCGGCTCAGGTCATGATCCCAGAGTCCTGGGATCGAGTCCCGCATCGGGCTCCCCGCTCGGCGGGAAGCCTGCTTCTCCCTCTCCCACTCCCCCTGCTTGTGTTCCTGCTCTCGCTATCTCTCTCTCTGTCAAATAAATAAATAAAATCTTTAAAAAAAAACAAAAAACAACTAAATAAATGCTTGTGATTGTCAAAGCATGAGTCACTAGTCAGTATTTTTTTTTTCATTTGGATAATATAGATGTGGAATAATAAACTACAGTTCTTCATATAAGATTCTCAAGTCATTGTTTTTAGGTGACAGAGTATTTTGCTTGCTCCTACTCTGCATTTATAAATTGAACATTGATTTGATGTATGCTATGGTCTTTGTTATAGCTGTCAAGGTTTGTTCGGATGCTGTTTAAAGGTATTCATAAACTACTTAAAAGAACAAAATCAGAAACTGTTCATCATATGAATGTTTGGATATACTTTTTTATGCTCTAAACAGTGGAAAATGACAGCATTCACTTGGCAAATGCAGGAACTCAATATCAGTGCTTTCAACTTGCTGCCTTATATTTGATGACCGACTTCCTAAATTTCACAGCAACAATGGCAAAGTTTTTGGAATAATTTGGCCCAACTTAGAGAGGCTTGGAAAACACAATTATCAGCAATGATGATTCTTGAGCATTTAAAAGTCAAATGGTTGGGGCACCTGGGTGGCTCAGTCGTTAAGTGTCTGCCTTCGACTCAGGTCATGATCCCAGGGTTCTGGGATCGAGCCCCATATCGGGCTCCCTGCTCAGCGGGAAGCCTGCTTCTCCCTCTCCCACTCCCCCTGCTTGTGTTCCCTCTCTCACTCTGTCTCTCTCTGTCAAATAAATAAAATCTTTTTAAAAAATAAATAAATAAATAAAAGTCAAATGGTTTTAGGGAAGAATGTGTTTTGGAAATTTAGTATAAATTTAGATTTATGATCTGGTAGAAGAGAAAGATAAGATGGATTTATCTCTAGCTCAAAGACTAGTTTCTCTATTGAGGAGGAGTTTTGATCAATACACCATAAGGTCAGTTCTCCCCTGGATTGGCCTGGGAAAAAAATAAATAAATTGAAGCCCCAGACACATTTAGGTCAAATGTTCTAATTCTCTGTAGTTAATCTCTAAATTCTTCTCTAGGGGTGCCTGGGTGGCTCAGTCATT
>NW_027901366.1:0-237 GCF_054177405.1 Leptonychotes weddellii | reverse complement strand
CTAAAAAGTCTCTATGCAATACTTGAAACTAGAGAGCGTGGGCTTATTGCTTTGTCTGAGATGGGAATGACTCTTGCCTAATCCAATTCCACTGAGAAAAGGTGGTTAGGATTATGATTGTGATTATGAGCCTGGGACTATGGCTTCGTAAGACACTGTAAGCCAAAGTAGGTGAAACACCAATAACTCCTTTTTTTTTAATTGGAAATGAGTCAAGTTGCCCATTGGTTTAGTGAC
>NW_027901365.1:0-237 GCF_054177405.1 Leptonychotes weddellii | reverse complement strand
ATTTTATTTATTTATTTGACAGAGACACAGTGAGAGCAGGAACACAAGCAGGGGGAGTGGGAGACGGAGAAGCAGGCTTCCTGCCAAGCAGGGAGCCCGATGCGGGGCTCGATCCCAGGACCCTGGGACCATGACCTGAGCCGAAGGCAAGACGCTTAACGACTGAGCCACCCAGGTGCCCCAAGAACTTGTCTTTTAAAAAGTTCATAGGTCTCTGGGCCATGAAAAACCATATTT
>NW_027901364.1:0-237 GCF_054177405.1 Leptonychotes weddellii | reverse complement strand
GTTTCTCAGGGTCCAGTCTCTCATGGTTCATCTCTCCCTCCGATTTTACCCCCTTCATTTTTCCCTTCCTTCTCCTAATGTACTCAATGCTATTCCTTAGGTTCCACAAATAAGTGAAGCCATATGATAATTGACTTTCTCTGCTTGACTTTTTTCACTTAGCATAATCTCCTCCAGTCCCATCCATGTTGATGCAAAAGTTGGGTATTCATCCTTTCTGATGGCTGAGTAATATTC
>NW_027901363.1:0-237 GCF_054177405.1 Leptonychotes weddellii | reverse complement strand
TGTGTGGATATTGGGGGCACTTATTTAGAACAATATCTGATGCCAGGAGAGCTAAAGAAGTCTTTTATGTGTGTGCTTTGTGTGTACGTTTTATTTTTAAAAAAAAATTTTATTGTTATGTTAATCACCATACATTACATCATTAGTTTTTGATGTAGTGTTCCATGATTCATTGTTTGTGTATAACACCCAGTGCTCCATGCAGAACATGCTCTCTTTAATACCCATCACCAGGCT
>NW_027901362.1:0-237 GCF_054177405.1 Leptonychotes weddellii | reverse complement strand
GTGACAGATGGTAGTGCGGTGAGCACCCGTGGTTCCCCTGCCTGGTGTGCGCTCACTCCCACGAGAAAGGCCCTCGGCTTCCCCCAGGTGACGACCCCCTTCCCCACCTCCAGACCACGTGCTCTGCTGTTGACTCCATTCGGCAGCGGCAGCCACGGTTTGCCAAGCGGCCCTCACGGTAGATCTGCTGTGTGCTCACAAGGAGCTCCAGGCCAGGCATGTGGGGCAGGCCTACTC
>NW_027901361.1:0-237 GCF_054177405.1 Leptonychotes weddellii | reverse complement strand
GAGAGACCCACCCCGGCTGGAGCTGGACTCTGGCAAAGGGCTAGTTTATGAATAAGACTGAGTCTGCATTGAAATGTAGGTGACAGTTCTCAACCTAAATCTCTACCTTTCATTTTTTTAATTGGAAACAACTTGTCAACTTTATTTCTTAGGTTCACACCTGTAAACTGAGGTTAAGATGTGCTTTCCAGTTTAAAGGATGTTGCCTGCATCATGAAATCATCCTTTAGCATATGG
>NW_027901360.1:0-237 GCF_054177405.1 Leptonychotes weddellii | reverse complement strand
GCTACTAGTCTCCTAACCGGCCTCTGCATCTGCTGGTGCCTCTAGTCAGCTCTGTATCCTGCATGAGCTACCCCAGGAGCTCAGACTTTGTTCGGGTGGTTACCACTTCCCCAGCTGTGGATGTCTCAGCATATGACCCCTGAGGTGTCAGCGGGTCTTTGCGTTGAAAGTAAAGTCCGCCTCCTCCATCGCTTGATCCTCGACCCTACCGCACTCTCTCAGGCTCCGGTGTCTGCA
>NW_027901359.1:0-237 GCF_054177405.1 Leptonychotes weddellii | reverse complement strand
AAAGATACTGTTTTATTTTTTTTAATCTTAATATTTAATTCAGTGGCCCAAATATTCTGTCATGTCCATATACAATCAAGACAAATGTATCAATTAAAAAGATTTCCCATGTTCTCTTTGAGTCTGTTTTTGAACTTTCTAACCCTACTCCATTAATCTATGTGTGGACTCTCTCCACAGTACCACACTCATGATTATTATAGATTTATACTATATCTTGAAGTGAGGTAGTGACTA
>NW_027901358.1:0-237 GCF_054177405.1 Leptonychotes weddellii | reverse complement strand
CACAAAGGCCAGACTCCACAAAGAAATCTTAGCACAGTGCGTTTTCCTTAGTGCTTTCCCATTGTGCATGCTTGAAGGAGTGAGCAAAAGGAGGAAGTAATGAAGAAGCAGAAGAAGGGATCTTTAGAGAGACATCTTAAAAAGAGATTTGAATGTTTGACAGTAATGGAAGAAGACACATTCCCCGTGTCTGGAAAGCGCTGGCCTGAGGCAAAGTTGTCAAGTAGTTAGCCAGGT
>NW_027901357.1:0-237 GCF_054177405.1 Leptonychotes weddellii | reverse complement strand
CTATACATAAAATTGTTATAAGTTCTCATGAGAATAACCTTGAAAAGCGCATTAGGTGAAGGAATAATCTTCCTAATTTAGTCTTTTTTTTTTTTTTTAAAGATTTTATTTATTTATTTGACAGAGAGAGAATGAGAGAGAGCACATGAGAGGGGGGAGGGTCAGAGGGAGAAGCAGGCTCCCCGCCGAGCAGGGAGCCAGATGTGGGACTCGATCCCGGGACTCCAGGATCATGAC
>NW_027901356.1:0-1509 GCF_054177405.1 Leptonychotes weddellii | reverse complement strand
AGTCGCTATGGCAGTTGGAATAAAAAGAAGAGTTATCATATATGGGGTATAGGCTAAATGCTTCATATGTACATATATACTATCTTACCACATCCTTATAAAGTAAGTATTATTTTTTTAAAGATTTTTTTAATTTATTTATTTGAGAGAGAGAATGAGAGAGAGAGAGAGCACATAAGAGGGGGGAGGGTCAGAGGGAGAAGCAGACTCCCTGCTGAGCAGGGAGCCCGATGGGGGACTCGATCCCAGGACCCCGGGATCATGACCTGAGCCAAAGGCAGACGCTTAACGACTGAGCCACCCAGGTGTCCCAAATTATTATTTTTTTAAAGACTTTATTTATTTATTTGAGAGAGACAGAAAGTGAGAGAGGGAGAGAGAGCACAAGCAGGGGGAGCGGCAGGCAGAGAGAGAGTGAGAAGCAGGCTCCCCGCTGAGCAGGGAGCCCGATGCGGGACTCGATCCCGGGACCCTGGGATCATGACCTGAGCCGAAGGCAGATGCTTAATCGACTGAGCCATCCAGGCGCCCCATGGGGAAGCATTTTTGACACAAGACAAGGACCAGGTATGTTCACATTATTTAATACAAAAGGCAAATGATGCTCAACTAAATGTATCGTCAGAGCCTGTGCGGGAGGGCATCTGTGACATTGCAGAGAGCACAGAGTACAGCTAAGCGAATCACATGGATCACACTCAAAGGAAGGGCCACGTGAAACCAGTTTTTTGGTTCCTAGGGGCAGAGTATGGCTAATACTCTGTTAGTCAGTGTCACAAGAAAGAAGAAAAGCATCCTTCCTTGTTCCCGGGAGACCTAGTTATTATTCAGATGGGAGGCTGAACCAGTCAATTCTGCTGCGTTCCTGCTCTGACCCCCTGACAGTTCAAGCACAAGTAGCAACCACGTTTATTGACCAGCAGTCCAGTCCCTGAGCTTTTTACCTTATAGATGGTGTATCATTTAATCAAAATGTTCAGGGAGGGGGCACCTGGGTGGCTCAGTCATTAAGCGTGTGCCTTCGGCTCAGGTCATGATCCCAGGGTCCCGGGATCGAGTCCCGCATCGGGCTCCCTGCTCCTTGGGAGCCTGCTTCTCCCTCTGCCTCTCTCTCTCTGTCTCTAATGAATAAATAAATAAAATATTTAAAAAAAAAAAAAAAAGAAAAGAAAAAAATTCTCGGGGCGCCTGGGTGGCTCAGTCGTTAAGCGTCTGCCTTCGGCTCAGGTCATGATCCCAGGGTCCCGGGATCGAGTCCGGCATCGGGCTCCCTGCTCCTTGGGAGCCTGCTTCTCCCTCTGCCTCTCTCTCTCTGTCTCTAATGAATAAATAAATAAAATATTTTTAAAAAAAAGAAAAAAATTCTCGGGGCGCCTGGGTGGCTCAGTCGTTAAGCATCTGCCTTCGGCTCAGGTCATGATCCCAGGGTCCTGGGATCGAGTCCCGCATCGGGCTCCCTGCTCCTTGGGAGCCTGCTTCTCCCTCTGCCTCTCTCTCTCTGTCTCTAAT
>NW_027901355.1:0-237 GCF_054177405.1 Leptonychotes weddellii | reverse complement strand
CTCCTCTTAGTAGGGACCCAGTCAAGGATGCCCACTTTCACATTCTTATTCAACAAAATACTGCATTTTTCTAGCAATAACTGAAAGAAGTAAAAGGATACAGTGAACAAAAGAAGTAGTACAAGTTTTCCTTCTTGCATTATTGCTCATGCAAAAAACTCCAGGGAATCTACAAAAAACAAAAACACAAAAACAAAAATTCAGAATTAACATGAATGCAAAGAGACATCTTATTTC
>NW_027901354.1:0-237 GCF_054177405.1 Leptonychotes weddellii | reverse complement strand
GGAAGAGTTGAGTGTCTGGGAGGATAATGTGACTGGTCCTCTAGTGTCGCACAAAAAAAAGAAAAAATGAGAGCTTTAGAGAAAGATTCATATTAATCTCTTTGGCTCCATCATTCAGTCACTGCATAGCTGTAGATACATCACATAATCTCCAATCCTCAGTTTTATATCTATAAAAGTAGAAAAGCAGTACTTACGTTGCAGACGTGAATGTGAGAGAAAACAAAAGGAAAGGGG
>NW_027901353.1:0-237 GCF_054177405.1 Leptonychotes weddellii | reverse complement strand
AGAGGGGGGAGGGTCAGAGGGAGAAGCAGGCTCCCTGTCGAGCAGGGAGCCCGATGCGGGACTCGATCCAGGGACTCCGGGATCATGACCTGAGCCAAAAGCAGTCGCTTAACCAACTGAGCCACCCAGGCGCCCGGTTTTTCTTTTTTGTATCTTTTTTTTGTATTGTCTATTGTAGGAATGTATTACTATTTATTACTCTATCTCCCAAAATTTTAATTAAATCTGAAGGGAAAT
>NW_027901352.1:0-237 GCF_054177405.1 Leptonychotes weddellii | reverse complement strand
TAAAGAAGATGTGGTATATATATACAATGGAATATTATGCAGCCATCAAAAGGAATGAGATCTTGCCATTTGCAACGACATGGATGGAACTGGAGGGTATTATGCTGAGTGAAATAAGTCAAACAGAGAAAGACATGTATCATATGACCTATGTATTTGCTTCTTAACTGAAAAGCAGCAATTCTTTCCCATAGTAGCAAACGAATTTGTGTAGCTACAATTTTTCCAACATGATTC
>NW_027901351.1:0-237 GCF_054177405.1 Leptonychotes weddellii | reverse complement strand
GTGGGAAGAGGCAAGGAATTAAAGGACCGGAAGTGGGGGTGGGGGTGGGGGAGGTGGAAGCAGGTGGCTGTAAGGTTGCTTCTGCCAGCACTGGGAAGCTTAAGGAGAGAAGGAAAACTCAAATTCACACGTTTCAGCCCAAGGCATGGACAGAAACCTAGGGACTTTCAATGACCTTACTGAAAGTCTTTCTCCCAGCAGCTCAGTTGCAAGACCAGTCATAGCACTTTATCCTAG
>NW_027901350.1:0-237 GCF_054177405.1 Leptonychotes weddellii | reverse complement strand
TCACCAGACTACACACAGCTTGTTCACTCTGGCTCTGCATCTGGCCCTACTCCACTTCTGTCTGGGATTGTGTTATGCCATTAGCTCGGAATAGTATTTTGTTATTATTACTATTTTTTTTATAAAGATTTTATTTACTTATTCATGAGACACAGAGAGAGAGAGAGAGACAGAGGCAGAGGGAGAAGCTGGCTCCCCGCGGAGCAGGGAGCCCGATGCGGGACTCGATCCCAGGAC
>NW_027901349.1:0-237 GCF_054177405.1 Leptonychotes weddellii | reverse complement strand
CCTACTTGTCACATTTATATCTACAATCTGTATAGAATTGATTTTTGCGTATAGTGTGGGGTTTTTTCTCCCCACGTGGATACAAAATTGACTTACAATCATCTATTGAAAAAAATTTTTTCCCTTCATTCTTGCATTATTGTCTATGTGTTTATTTTTAATTTATATTGGACATTGAGCATAAAAATTCTGAGGGATTATCTGAAGCTTTGAATGATTTTATCTTTCTCCAGAGAG
>NW_027901348.1:0-237 GCF_054177405.1 Leptonychotes weddellii | reverse complement strand
CTCTCTCTTCTTCTTCTCCTCCCTCTTCTTCTCCTTCTTCTCTTTTTCTCTCTCCCCTCACCCCTCCCTCTTCTTTTTCTTCTGATAATAGCCATCCTAACAGTTGTGGGGTGATATGTTATTGTGGTATTGATCTGCATTCCCCTGATGATTAGTGATGTCGAGTATCTCTTTATATACCTGGTGGCAATTTTTTTTTATTAATTTTTATTCTTATGTTAATCCCCATACATTACA
>NW_027901347.1:0-237 GCF_054177405.1 Leptonychotes weddellii | reverse complement strand
TTAAAATAAATGAGTTTCCTTGCTTTCTCTCTCTTTCGGGACTCCTCCTGTTCTTGGGACTCAGCTCCTAGAGCTAGAGAATCACCTCTGTCTTTCCTGCTTCCCAGGGTAGAACCATTTCTGTGTTGGTTTAAGGTGTGAGTGTAGCATTCCCAGGATTTCATACTCTCTTTCCCCATCTACCTCAAGCTGTTCCCCCACCCTGCTTTGAGTCATATTTCCTCTCCAACAAAACAA
>NW_027901346.1:0-237 GCF_054177405.1 Leptonychotes weddellii | reverse complement strand
GAAACCTAGCTAATAATCTTCATAGCTGGAGCAAGGGCGCCCTCTCCTGTCCAAATACTGTGTTAACATTTGGTTGAATCTAATGTAATCTACCATTAATTATATAATTTAAGTTTGATTCACTCTAAGTTATAGCCGATTTGACTCTATTATGGACTGAAAAAGAAACTAGCAGTAACCTTCATAATAGCTAACTATGCACCAAGCACCATGCAAACTGCTTATATCCTTTATCTC
>NW_027901345.1:0-1509 GCF_054177405.1 Leptonychotes weddellii | reverse complement strand
AACTACCACCACTGCTACTAACTACCATGCTACCACTAACTACCACACTAGTACTAACTACCACCACTGCTACTAACTACCACGCTACCACCACTGCTGTTACTCTGGGCCTGGAATGTGCTTCCTGGATATTTCTGTCAGCATTGCTACTGCGTGAGATTGTGCCTGGACCTACCGCTGCCGCCATGCCACACCCCTACCTATGTCCCGAGACTTGGTTTGGATGCATCTTTACTTGCTGTGGAACCGTGAGTAGATTACTCTCCCTCTCTGGGGGGCCCTCAGGTTGTTTTGCTTGAGGATCAAACAGAACCAAGACTCTGACAATGCTTTGTGAACTGTGACGTTCTTCTTCCTCAATTGCGATCACTCCATTACACAGGTATGTACACTGAGGCACAGTGTCCTGCTGGGAAGGCAACTGAACTAGGCCCCTTGCCACAGGGCCCAGGGGTCACACTTGCCCTGCTCCAGCCTGATCTAGTTAGGGGTGGGCTGTAGACACAGAACAAATGCCCCACAATGACTTTACCTGACTGAGCCAACATAAGTCGTTGGCTCACACCAGCCTGATCCTGTCAGCCCTGGGGTGCTTAGGACATTTCAGATGAAACAAATTGTGAGTGCTTCCCTAGGAAGGCCAAAGGTGGCTTCATGGCCCTTATGTGCATTTAAAAAACAGAAAGGGTTCAAACTGGGGGATGCACCCAGAAGGCAGGTGTGTGACTCAGTAGGTGAGAGAGGCCATCTGCGCAGGTGCGCGCGCACTCAAGAGTGTGGCTATGGGTCCCTGTGCAGGTGAGTGGCCTGGGGCTTCACGTAGGAGGGGGAGTCCACATGCGTCCCCCCGGTCAGAGGCCAGGGAGAGCGGGCCGCTTACAAAGGCATCCCTGCTGGGATGTTTGGGAATTCACAATGTTCAAGACAAAATGGTGAAATGGTAGGAAAACCTAACTTTTGAGCCCTGCCCAAGATTATTTCCCAGCTCTGTGACCTTGGGCAGGTGACCTCCCCTCTCTGGGCCTTAGTTGCAAGTTCCTGGCATGCAACTTGGGAATGAGGCTAGCACCCACCCCACAGAGTCACTGCGGGGAGGGAACGCACTGAATGTGCTTGGTTGGATGGGCGCCTGGCTCGGGGTAAAGGCTTGATAAGTAGCACCTGCTACAGTTGCTGCAAGCCACTAGCTCCTGACTAGCTCCGAACTTTAAAGCTCCAGGGAGCTTTAAAAACATATTAATGTCTGAGTCCCAAACCTAGAGATTCTGACTGAAATGGGCTGGGGTGTGGCCTGGGCCTTGGGAATGCCGGGGGGAGGACTTGGTGGTTCCCAGACCAGCAGCTTCGACATCACTTGGGAACATGTGAGAAATGCAAATTCTGAGGCCCACCCAGACCTACTGACTCAGCTACTCTGGGAGTGGGGCCCAGGCATGTGCGTTGTGACAGCCCTCCTCTGGGGACAGGGTGAAGAGGGGGAGAGGGAGGAGAGAATGTAGCTAATAAGCT
>NW_027901344.1:0-237 GCF_054177405.1 Leptonychotes weddellii | reverse complement strand
TCCAGGTTTCTATAAGGAAGAGCTGGGGGAAAGGAGGCTGGGTCCGCGCAGGTGGGCAGTGAAGGTCGACTCCATCCCGGTCTTGGACTCCAGTACGGGCGGGGTCTTGCTGGCTCCGGGCAGCCCTTACCACTGAGGGGGCAGTTTCCGTGCCCACCAGGCCATGCTTTGCCCTCAGGGTCTTCCTCCTGAGCCAAGAAACAAGCTGGAAAGAAGAACCCAACTAGAAAGTTCAAG
>NW_027901343.1:0-237 GCF_054177405.1 Leptonychotes weddellii | reverse complement strand
ACGAGGGCCATGGTCCACAAGGGTTGTCTGAATTATCATCTCGATTTTTATGTATACTTGAAATTTTCATAATAAAAAGTGGGAAAAAATTTTTGGAAAAGTGTTTTTGAGCACTGATTATGTGCTAGGTATCTACATACAGCAATGAACAAAAGAGGGACTCCATGCAAAGGAGTCCGAGCATGAGGCACACAGTAAAGGTGTGAGGATGTTAGAATGCAGGGAGCCATGAGGAAA
>NW_027901342.1:0-237 GCF_054177405.1 Leptonychotes weddellii | reverse complement strand
CACCCACCCATCCATCCATCCACCCATCCATCCTTCCATCCATCCATCCATCCATCCATCCATCCACCCATCCATCCATCCCAAGTCAGTTTCCCCAGAAGCTGAGTCCGAGACAGGATTCTTGTGCAAGTGGGTGATTTACTGAGGGCGTGCTCTCAGGAGAAACCTGTAAGGCAGCAGGGGAAACAGGCCAGACCAGGGTATGAAGCTAAGCAAAGAGGTGTTCTAGATGTCTGG
>NW_027901341.1:0-237 GCF_054177405.1 Leptonychotes weddellii | reverse complement strand
GCGCTTTCCTCTTGGGCTTTGCTTCAAACAGCAGGATCCCACCGTGGGGCCCCTCAGACTTGAAGAAACAGTTTTGTCAGAGGCAGTCTTGTACTTAACGACTTATCACTAGCACACCTGCTCATTATTCTTTCTTAGCCCTCAAAGTCCCCAACATGGATTCTTTCATTCTCCTACTACCTGAGACAGTGATTTTTTTTTTTAAAGATTTTATTTATTTATTTGAGAGAGAGAATG
>NW_027901340.1:0-237 GCF_054177405.1 Leptonychotes weddellii | reverse complement strand
GGGGGGGTGGGGGGTGGGGGGGGGGGGGGGGGGGGGATGGGGGTGACTGGGTGATAGACACTGGGGAGGGTATGTGCTATGGTGAGCGCTGTGAATTGTGCAAGACTGTTGAATCACAGATGTGTACCTCTGAAACAAATAATGTAATATATATTAAGAAAAAAAAAGATAGGAGGAGAAGAATGAAGGGGGGGAATCAGAGGGAGAGACGATGGACTTTGAAAAACAAACTGAGGG
>NW_027901339.1:0-237 GCF_054177405.1 Leptonychotes weddellii | reverse complement strand
TCTGTATACTATTTTCCACAGTGGCTGCACCATTTGCCTTCCCATCAGCCCCATACAATGGTTCCATGTTCTCCACATTCTCACAAACAGTTGTAAGATATTTCCATTCTTAATAATTTTTTGAGATTCTAAATGTTTTAATAAATTCCCATTGCCTTGAAGTTAAATCCAATTTAGTAAATGTATACCATATTCTTGTATAAACAAAAAATAAAAATCATCTATTTGTTATAACCT
>NW_027901338.1:0-237 GCF_054177405.1 Leptonychotes weddellii | reverse complement strand
GAGTAATTTTGACTTTGAAGTCATATTTAAGAGACACGCTTCGCAAGGCTGTATTATTTAAGAGACACACCATAGATGGTGATTCCTGTGCTCGATCTGGGTAAATTGAGAATCTTCTGGAAAGGATTCACCATTCCAGACGCCATTAAGAAAATGTTCCCATGGTTCAATGTCAGTACTAACAGGAGTTTGGAAGAAGCGGGTGGCAGCCCTCATGGAGCTAGGACAGTCCCAGAC
>NW_027901337.1:0-237 GCF_054177405.1 Leptonychotes weddellii | reverse complement strand
TGCTTCTGGGCCAATGAAAAATGAGATGAACTTTGCCTGGTGCTTCTGGGCCAATGAAAAATGAGATGAACTTTGCCTGGTGCTCCTGGGCCAATGAAAAATGAGACGAACTTTGCTAGGTGCTTCTGGGCCAATGGAAAATGAGATGAACTTTGCCTGGTGCTTGGGGTTGGGGCGGGGCGGGGAAGCATCTTTGCTTTTAAAAGTGAATCTCCGTAAAAGCTTTTCTCTCTTTGG
>NW_027901336.1:0-237 GCF_054177405.1 Leptonychotes weddellii | reverse complement strand
TCCCTGTCCAGGGAGCCTCCAGGGTTTTATACACCACTCTTCCTCCCGTGGTGCGCCTTTCCAAGATAGACACCTGGGGGAAAAGAAGAAACCATTAGAAGTCTTCAAGTTTGCTTGTTTTTTTTTCAGGGAGGATGGAAAAAGGATCCAGTGAAGTCAGCAGTAAGCTCAAACACGAATATGGATGGGTATAAAATACATGCAAGAGATCTTAGTTTCTTCTGACAAAGGAAACCA
>NW_027901335.1:0-237 GCF_054177405.1 Leptonychotes weddellii | reverse complement strand
GAAAATATTCACAGTATTGTGAAACAGATCTCCAGGACTTTCTCATTGTGCAGAACTGAAATTCTATACCCATGAAGCAACAAATCCCCTTCAGCCCCTGGAAACCACAACTCTGTTTTCAGTCTCTATGAATTTGATTACTTTAGATGCCTCATATAAATGGAATCATAGTATTTTGTCTTTTTTTTATTATTTTTTTTATTCTTATGTTAATCCCCATACATTACATCATTAGTT
>NW_027901334.1:0-1509 GCF_054177405.1 Leptonychotes weddellii | reverse complement strand
GCACCTTTCTTCAGAACCAGTTTTATCAATAATAAAGTATTGTTTTGATCTTATCTGCCACTCCTCCCTCTCAAGTGGGGAGAAGGGTGTAATTTATTGCCCCCCGCCCCGCCAATACCAGCAGGGATAAGACAGGTAACAAGTAATTGTAACACAAAGCACACTGTGATCAGTGCCGTGTGAGTTCCAAAGTGGAGATCATTAGCAAAGGAGAACTCATTTCCCTCAAGAGAATTACAAAGTAGCAGAATCACAGTGGAGACCTTTCTGCCCCAGGGCCCATTCTGCTTCAGAACTTGTCATAATTTTTTACACATAGCATATAATCCGTAAATTTAGTTATCAGCTAAATCATAAACAAACATGGTTATTATGTCATTTTGAATTAGAGTTTTTGTTTCTTGCTATTGGATATAAAATTACAGCATGTGCTTAAATGTATTGGTGGCCAAAGTAAAAACTGGTGGGGGGAAAAAACTCACAGGAAATAAAACTGGAGAGGTAGTTTGGAACTAGAGGTAGAGGGTCCCACCTGTATTGTGTGCATTTGGGTCTTTACGCTTTAGGTATTAGGCAGCCACTGAAAGTGTCTGAGCAGGGACATAACCAGCTTAGATGTGTGCTTCAGGAATTAACATGGTAGTGCTGTGTCAGAGTATAAAGTGCAGCTCAGGAAGGTAGGACTGGAAGCAGGGAAACCCACTAGGAGACTGTCCTTAAAGGAAGTGGGAGGAAACCAGATCTTGAACTAGAGGGTGTTAGGGGGAATAAAAAGGAAAGAACGAAAACAAAAGATAACATGTTTCGGACAAAAGTAACAGAACTTGACCACTAATCAGATGTGGGACCAAAGAAAGGGGAGAATTAAAGATCTATCAGTTTTGAGCTGGTGCAATTATAAAGATCTTAATTAACAGAAATGGGAAGAAGTAAATGTTCCGGAAAGAAAATAATTATTTAGATTTGAATCTGTTAAGATCAACACACTTGTAGAACACATGGGTGGAAACTTCCAAGAGGAGTTGTCAGGGCTAGAGACCGGGTTTCAGAAATGAGTCACAAACAAGGAAGAAGTAAAGCCATGGGACTGAATGAGCTCACCAAGAGACCATACAGAAATGAGGATGGAGTAGAGGGCCAAGGGCAGATTCTTAGTGGAAACTTGTATTTCAAGCTGGAAAAGAAGACAAGGAGACACAGGGATAAAAGGAGATATGAGAAATTATTATCAGGGAAGCCTAAGGAGGTGAGAATTTCACAGGCATGGTGAGGTGATTAGGATGAGGGAACAGGGTCCACATATAAAGTGATTAGGCAAAATAAGAATAAAATGGAGCACTGCATTTGGTAACCAGCTGACTACTGACCTTTAACAAAATTATGGATAAGAGCTGAAGCCAGTTTACGATTAAGAAGCGAATTGGTGGTATCCGGATGGAAGCAGTTGACAAAGATGACTTTTTTAAGAAGTTCTGTAATGAAGAGAAATAGCGAAGGCACTTGCTTACC
>NW_027901333.1:0-237 GCF_054177405.1 Leptonychotes weddellii | reverse complement strand
CCGTTTTACGTCTGAGTCCAGGGACCGCTGTCAGCTTGTGTCCGGCTCACGGCCGTGCTGTCGCTGTGGCTTAGGTCTCCCGGCCTCTGTGTCACCTGCGGGACCTGCCTGCAGCTTAGCTGTGTGCTTGCCGTGTGAACTCCCCACGGTGTGAAGGGCGGCTGCCGTGTTTTACGTGTGTGTGTCCCACCGTGTAAGGGGATGTCTGCGTGTTTCCGGAGGCCGTGCTCCCTCCAC
>NW_027901332.1:0-237 GCF_054177405.1 Leptonychotes weddellii | reverse complement strand
GTTTTTCATTCCTCTGTTCTTCCATCCTTGTGCTCAATAAATCCAGTCCATTTCAGATCTCAGTTATTGCAGTTTTTCATTTCTCCTGATTGTTTTTTTAGCTGTTTTATCTCTGCAGTAATGGTCTCCCTGAAGTCTCCCATGCTTTTCTCAAGCCCAGCGAGTATCCTTATGATTGTTGCTTTAAATTCTACATCAGACATATTACTTGTATCTGTTTCAATTAGATCTCTGGCC
>NW_027901331.1:0-237 GCF_054177405.1 Leptonychotes weddellii | reverse complement strand
GCGCCTGGGTGGCTCAGTTGGTTAAGCGACTGCCTTCGGCTCAGGTCATGATCCTGGAGTCCCGGGATCGAGTCCCGCATCGGGCTCCCTGCTTGGCAGGGAGTCTGCTTCTCCCTCTGACCCTCCTCCCTCTCATGCTCTCTGTCTCTCATTCTCTCTCTCTCAAATAAATAAATAAAATCTTTAAAAAAAAAAAATAAATAAATAAAACACTGTAACATACACCTATTTACACAC
>NW_027901330.1:0-237 GCF_054177405.1 Leptonychotes weddellii | reverse complement strand
AATGCCTGATGACAACTTTTCCTTTCGGCAGAGAACCGAAGACACGGAGATGAGAATCTCCCATTTTGTGGGTCCCTGAGTTGTAAGTCAACCCTTTGAGACCCTTGACTGGCCAAACTATGTTTATGGAGGGGAAGGAAAGAAGTGACTTGTTCCTACGTCAAGAATGTCCGCAGAGAAGAGGACGGCAGTGGCACTGGTAGATTGTTCTAGAACAGGAATCCAACTTTTTCTGTA
>NW_027901329.1:0-237 GCF_054177405.1 Leptonychotes weddellii | reverse complement strand
GTATTAAGTGTATATGGATCTAATAACCTCAGCAGAGAGAGGTAGGCAATGTGCTCTGCCTGGTGGAGCACCCATGCTCCACTGAGGGGAGTTAAAGTGGCTTCATCACTTCCTAGCTGTGTGACGCTGGGCAAGTTACTTAAGATCTTTGTGTCTCCATTTCCTCAACTTAAAAAGGGGATTAACGATGCTACTCAGAGAACAGCAACAACAACAAAAACTTCTTGGAAATTACGA
>NW_027901328.1:0-237 GCF_054177405.1 Leptonychotes weddellii | reverse complement strand
TCAGGTGGTGATGGTGATAATGGTGATGATGATGGGGATGATGGTGATGATGATCATGATCGTGGTGATGATGGTGATGATTGTGGTGATGATGGTGATGGTGATGATGATGGTGGTGGTGATGATGGTGATGATGATGATGGTGATGATGTCAGGTGGTGATGGTGATAATGGTGATGATGATGGTGATGGTGATGATTATGGTGGTGATGGTGACGCTGGTGGTGATGGTGATGA
>NW_027901327.1:0-237 GCF_054177405.1 Leptonychotes weddellii | reverse complement strand
TTCATTCCTCCCCTCCCGCTACCTTCTTCTTCTTCTTCTTTTTTTTTTTCTTAACATATATTGCATTATTTGTTTCAGAGGTACAGATCTGAGATTCAACAGTCTTGCACAATTCACAGCGCTTACCAGAGCACATACCCTGATCTGTGTATTTAGCAACAAGATATTACTAGAATATTGAATAAGGGAAGTTTCACTTAAGTGATAGTTTTTGAAGACAAATCACAGTGGCTTAAG
>NW_027901326.1:0-237 GCF_054177405.1 Leptonychotes weddellii | reverse complement strand
ACAGAAGTCCCATATTCAGCCATCACCGGCTGAACAAAAGATTCCCTAGGAATCAAGTCTACATGGGACTGTCAGGAGCAGACAGGATCTTCAGGAGCAGAGCTGGGAAGAGAGACCAGAGGAGAAAAGTTCCAAATGGGGAAGTGTTTGGAAAGGCATTGGTTTTGCTGTGTACTTGGGATATCAATTCTCTCTGGTTCCCAGGTGCAGTGCTCCACTTAATCACTAACCAGAAAC
>NW_027901325.1:0-237 GCF_054177405.1 Leptonychotes weddellii | reverse complement strand
CCGGAGAAATAACAGAAGAAAACCTGGAACATCAGGGATGAAGAAAGAACAGGAAGAGTAAAAATATGGGTAAATATAATAGACTCTCCTTTCCCTCTTGAGGAAATGACACTTGACAGTTGAAACAAAAATTATAATGCTGTCTGACGTGGATTTTAATGCATGTAGAGGAAATATTGAAGAGAATTATAAGGGAGGAGGGTAAAAGAACCCAGATGGAGATAAGGTCTCTGTACT
>NW_027901324.1:0-237 GCF_054177405.1 Leptonychotes weddellii | reverse complement strand
GGCAAAGAATTTTAAATCTTTCAAAAGAAAGTGTGTCATAGGAACAGATAACTTTCTAGAACATTCATTTTAGAAAACATGGAGATGGCCTACTTCAAACATAACTGTACTGAGCATCTTCCAGTTGGCCCTCCAGAATTAGCTCTACCTTCTCCCCCTGGCCCTAGGCCATATGGGGCTCCCCTGTATGGATCCCACCAATGGATTACCTGGACCCCCACCTCTGGTTGGGGTCAG
>NW_027901323.1:0-1509 GCF_054177405.1 Leptonychotes weddellii | reverse complement strand
TAGATC
Source organism: Leptonychotes weddellii (assembly GCF_054177405.1). NCBI lineage: Eukaryota > Metazoa > Chordata > Mammalia > Carnivora > Phocidae > Leptonychotes > Leptonychotes weddellii. The sequence goes on along the minus strand of NW_027901323.1, from coordinate 1,503 downwards.
ACATCCTAGGTCATAAATCAGGTCTCAACCAGTACCAAAAGATTGGGATCATTCCCTGCCTATTTTCAGACCACAATGCTTTGAAACTGGAACTCAATCACAAGAGGAAAGTCAGAAAGAACTCAAATACATGGAGTCTAAAGAGCATCCTACTGAAGAATGAATGGGTCAACCAGGAAATGAAAGAAGAATTAAAAAAATTCATGGAAACCAATGAAAATGAAAACACAACTGTTCAAAATCTTTGGGATGCAGGAAAGACAGTCCTAAGAGGAAAGTATATAGCAATACAAGCCTTTCTCAAGAAACAAGAAAGGTCTCAAATACACAACGTAACCTTACACCTAAAGAAGCTGGAGAAAGAACAGCAAATGAAGCCTAAACCCAGCAGGAGAAGAGAAATAATAAAGATCAGAGCAGAAATCAATGAAATACAAACCAAAAGAACAAATCAACAAAACTAGGAGCTGGTTCCCTGAAAGAATTAACAAGATTGATAAACCCAGACTTATCAAAAAGAAAAATGACCCAAATCTACAAAATCATGAATGAAAGAGGAGAGATCACAACCAACACCAAGAAATACAAATAATTATAAGAACATATTATGAGCAACTCTATGCCAGCAAATTAGATAATCTGGAAGAAATGGATGCATTCCTAGAGATGTATCAACTACCAAAACTGAACCAGGAAGAAATAGAAAAGCTGAACAGACCTATAAAAACTAAGGAAATTGAAGCAGTCATCAAAAATCTCCCAACAAACAAAAGCCCAGGGCCAGATGGCTTCCCAGGGGAATTCTACCAAACATTTTAGTAAGAATTAATACCTATTCTTCTGAAACTGTTCCAAAAAATAGAAATGGAAGGAAAACTTCCAAACTTTTCCTTTTATGTGGCCACCATTACCTTGGTCCCAAACCAAAGACCCCATCAGAAAGAATTACAGACCAATATCCTTGATGAACATGGATGCAAAAATTCTCACCAAAATACTAGCCAGTAGGATCCAACAGTACATTAAAAGGATTATTCACCACGACCAAGTGGGATTTATCCCTGGGCTGCAAGGTTGGTTCAACATCCGCAAATCAATCAATGTGATAAAATACATTAATAAAAGAAAGAACAAGAACCATATGATCCTCTCAATAGATGCAGGAAAGGATTTGACAAAGTACAGCATCCTTTCTTGATCAAAACTCTTTTCAGAGCATAGGGATAGAGGATACCTCAATATCATAAAAGCCATCTATGAAAAACCCACAGCAAATATTATTCTCAATGGGGAAAAACTGAGAGCTTTCCCCCTAAAGTCAGGAACATGGCAGGGATGTCCACTATCACCACTGCTATTCAACATAGTATTAGAAGTCCTAGCCACAACAATAGACAACAAAAAGAAATCAAAGGCATCCGAATTGGCAAACAAGCAGCCAAATTCTCACTCTTTGCCGATGATATGATACTTTATGTGGAAAACCCAAAAGACTCCACCCCA
>NW_027901322.1:0-237 GCF_054177405.1 Leptonychotes weddellii | reverse complement strand
TTGGGGTGGCTGAGGCTTCCCCGATGTACCTGACAGACAATTACGCCAAGATAAATGTGGCTGCCATTCCCTTCTCCCACCGTGTGTGCTGGGAGTGGTGCGGGCAGGGAGCTCAGGAGCAGGAGGCCTGGCCAGTGGCCCCTTATTCACCTACATGCAGTGGAGGGAGCAGTACAAAGGGGCCCTGACAAACACAGCCGAGCTTCTGGATCTGGGAGCGGCTCTCTTACAGGGTGA
>NW_027901321.1:0-237 GCF_054177405.1 Leptonychotes weddellii | reverse complement strand
AACAACTGAGCCACTCAGGCACCCCAAAATTTTACCATTTTCACATTCATTTTTACCATTTGAGCGTTTAGATTTTTTGAGTGTACAGTTCAGTGTCATGAAATACATTTATATTGTTTTTCAATAAGCACCACCTTTCATTTCTAAAATTCTTGTCATCTTGAAAAACTGAATATTTGTACTCATTAAATAATAACTCCCTTTCACTCCATTCCTCTAATCCTTCAGAACTACTAT
>NW_027901320.1:0-237 GCF_054177405.1 Leptonychotes weddellii | reverse complement strand
GTCTCTTACGGTTTGTCTCCCTCTCTGGTTTCATCTTATTTCATTTTTTCCTCCCTTCCCCTATGATCCTCTGTCTTGTTTCTCAAATTCCTCATATCAGTGAGATCATATGATACTTGTCTTTCTCTGATTGACTTTTTTCGCTTAGCCTAATACCCTCTAGTTCCATCCACGTCGTTGCAAATGGCAAGATTTCTTTTTTTTATTATTATTATGCCAGTACTATTTTTGGCTATT
>NW_027901319.1:0-237 GCF_054177405.1 Leptonychotes weddellii | reverse complement strand
TTTTTTTTTTTAAGATTTTATTTATTTATTTGACAGAGAGAGACACAGCGAGAGAGGGAACACAAGCAGGGGGAGTGGGAGAGGGAGAAGCAGGCTTCCCGCCGAGCAGGGAGCCCGATGCGGGGCTCGATCCCAGGACCCTGGGATCATGACCTGAGCCGAAGGCAGACGCTTAACGACTGAGCCACCCAGGCGCCCCTGTATTTTTTTTTTTAAAAAGTACTCTCCCTGTCTATT
>NW_027901318.1:0-237 GCF_054177405.1 Leptonychotes weddellii | reverse complement strand
TAGGTTCTCTATCCTGTTCCCTTGATCTATGTGTCTGTTTTTGTACCAGTACCGTACTATCTTGATGATTACAGCTTTGTAATAGAGCCTGAAGTCCAGAATTGTGATGCCACCAGCTTTCGTTTTCTTTTTCAACATTCCTTTGGGTATTCGGGGTCTTTTCTGTTTCCATACAAATTGTAGGATTATTTGTTCCAGTTCTGTGAAAAAAGTTGATGGTATTTAATAGGGATTGCA
>NW_027901317.1:0-237 GCF_054177405.1 Leptonychotes weddellii | reverse complement strand
TTCCTGCTTGACCTACAAACTTGTTATCGCCTTCATACTCAGCTTCAGCACCCCAAGGTTCGTCATAGAACACTCCGATACTAAGATTATCATTAATATCAGTCTTGACGCCATAACGTATAAAGGTATAGGCATCTTTGGTCATATTGCCAGTAGAGTCACCTTTTACGAAATCTTTTGGGTCTGAAACACCATATTTGTTTCCAGCATTATCATATCCAGATACATCTGTATCAA
>NW_027901316.1:0-237 GCF_054177405.1 Leptonychotes weddellii | reverse complement strand
TGTCTGTTTACTACCAAAAATAGGCAGGAAAATACTAGGAAATGCTCTGTGAACCACTTGGATATCAGAAATTCTTCCCTGCCCTCGTTGTAGGACGGCAGCTCTACTTCTTCCTAATGATCACTTAGCCTGCCAGTATGGGGACTTAATCTTAGTTTCTTCTTTGATCAAGGCTGGTCAATTTGCCAAGTTAAAAAAAGAGAGAGAGAGAACACAGGCCAATTTGGAATATTTGGG
>NW_027901315.1:0-237 GCF_054177405.1 Leptonychotes weddellii | reverse complement strand
AGTGCCTTCATTTTCTGGTGCCATGTGTATGCAAGGGTTTGCCTATAAAGAGAGATGAGGGTACTCTGTGGGTGATGATAATATGATAGTGATATGGGTGTATGCATTTGTCAAAGTTTTTGGCCTCTACCCTTAAAAAGAGTGTTTATTGTAGGTCAGTTAAACCTCAATAAAGACTTCAACAGTTTCCCAATTCATTACAACATCTGCCTCTCCTACACTTCATTTTGCTTCAGG
>NW_027901314.1:0-237 GCF_054177405.1 Leptonychotes weddellii | reverse complement strand
TTTATGGCCTCAGAGCTAACCCTCTTTCTAATCTCTCATAAAATACTTTGTTGGTGCCTTGCAAGAAAATGTAAGATTTTGGTCATTCCTCCAACAATAAACATTTGTTTCTCTAATATGTAATCTATGCCCTTGTACTTTTTTGTAATGCCATATAGTGGTGATGGCTTTATGGATGTGTGTGTGTGTGTGTGTGTGTAGAAGAGAAGAAAGAGTATACTTGAAATATGTTTTGTT
>NW_027901313.1:0-237 GCF_054177405.1 Leptonychotes weddellii | reverse complement strand
TTCTTCCCTTGTTGGTGGAGGTGTCCACTCCCCTGTCCCCATCCTTGACCCTCTCTGGGCCTCTCTCCCTCCACATGTGCTCCTGAGGAGCACGCAGCATCCTCCCGTCTCCTCCCAGTTCCCCTCCTCACTTCCCTCCTGCCCACTGGCTCCTGCCCCCCAACACCAGACACTGTCCGGTCACCCTTGGTGTCATCTCATCTGCAAATCACCAGCTCTCCTCACCCTGCATCTCCT
>NW_027901312.1:0-1509 GCF_054177405.1 Leptonychotes weddellii | reverse complement strand
AAAAAAAAAAAACATTATTTCTGAGTTTTTCTTTGAGGGTGTTTCTGGATGAGATTAACATTTGAATCAGTGGACCCAATAAAGTAAAGTGCCCTCCCCATTGTGGATGGTTATCATTTAATCCAATGAGGGCCTGAATAAAACAAAAGGTGGAGGAAAAAGGGATTCGCCCCTTTTTGCTTCTTGCTTTTCTGCTTGAGTTGGTATATCTTTTCCAGTCCTGGGACTGGGATTTAAGCCATTGGCTCTTCTGTAGGCCTTCAGACTGGAACTGAATTATATCACAGGCTTTCCTGGGTCTCCAACTTGCAAGTGCCAAATCATGGGCCTTCTCAGATTCCATAAGTATGTGAGAAAATTCCTCATAATAAATTCATAATAAATCAGTCTCTCTCTCTCTTTCTCTCTCTCCCTTCCTTCCTCGTTCTTCCTGTCTTTCTCTCTGTGAGTATCTCCTACTGGTTCTGTTTCCTTGGAGAACCCTGACTAATAGTGGTAGCATTTTTCTCTATACATGAATTCAATTACTTAAATTGTTCAGTTTGTCTTGTGACAATGTGAGCACTATTTTTTTTTCATTGAGACAGAATTTAAAAATACAAAAATACGTATTGTAGACAGTCCCACCACTACTAAGTTCAGATCTTTATTCCCCCACCCAATGCCAACTCTCTTCCCTACCTCTCCAGCACCATGGTGGCTCATCTGAATTGCATATAAACTATATGGAATAATTGTATATACTTTAAAGGGATTTTGGTAGAGAAAGACCCTCTGCATTTTGGTGCTTTCTAGCCCTGAGTTTCTTTATATATTGGTCAGGCACTTTTATGCTTAGGTCTCTGCCTGCTATTCTATTCGAGGAATATCAGTACAGATGTGGAATCTGAAGGGGACCAAGGCATGCATCAAAGGTGAATATAGCCAGGAGTTCTGAGTAAAACAGACATGATCGAGCAAAACTATCACTATCAAGGTTAAATGAAGTAATGCATGTATGGAGAGTGATCCTTGTTAAGTACCTGACTCATATATGTCAAAAAAGTTTGTGAGTAGATATCAGAAGTGTTGCATGGGTGGGTCACTGCCTTGAATGTTGGATGGTGTGTGATGTTGGCAGGGTTGGCAAGGCATGGTGCCTAGGAGGGCTGGTTTAAAGGACTGTCATTGCAGAGCCAAGTATCCTTTGTGTCTAGTATAGTGTTTAATTCATATTGTATTCTGGCTGAATGTGTTTGCATATATAAATTGTTCATTGAATGTATGGAAAATATACAAATTCTTTGACATTATCTTCCTACTTACTGCAGGGTTTGGGTGTACTTTCTTGATTACATTGCAAGTCAGTGTGTCATTGTTTCTTTATTACCTATTTCTTTCTTTTTTTTTTTTTATTATGTTATGTTAATCACCATACATTACATCATTAGTTTTTGATGTAGTGTTCCATGATTCACTGTTTGCGTATAACACCCAGTGCTCCATGCAGTACGTGCCCTCTTTAATACC
>NW_027901311.1:0-237 GCF_054177405.1 Leptonychotes weddellii | reverse complement strand
GGGGGGGAATCGGAGGGGGAGAGGAACCATGAGAGACTATAGACTCTGAGAAACAAACTGAAAGTTCTAGAGGGTAGGGGGTGGGGGAATGGGTTAGCCTGGTGATGGGTATTAAAGAGGGCACCTACTGAATGGAGCACTGGGTGTTATATGCAAACAGTGAATCATGGAACACTACATCAAAAACTAATGATGTAATGTATGGTGATTAACATAACATAATAAAATAAAAAAAAA
>NW_027901310.1:0-237 GCF_054177405.1 Leptonychotes weddellii | reverse complement strand
CCACATATACAAGCCTACAGGGGAGACCGATAAATACGTGTGTGGAGCGAATTAGTTTGAAGATGATAGGAAACAAATGGGGACTATGGCCAGCTAGAGCTCAGGTTCTCTCTGAGGGGCAGCTAGGGTCCAACTCTGATCACTGACTTGTGGAATTTGGGAGTAATGTTGCCAGATCTTCTCTTGTTTTTGTTTGTTTAAGAGTAAATGGAAATCTGAATTTTAAAGTCAAAGCAT
>NW_027901309.1:0-237 GCF_054177405.1 Leptonychotes weddellii | reverse complement strand
ATGCGTGTGTGCATGTGCGTGCGTCTGTGTGTGCATGCGTGTGTGCATGCATGCGTGTGTGCACGTGCGTGCGTCTGTGCATGCGTGTGTGCATGTGCGTGCATCTGTGTGTGCATGTGTGTGTGCATGTGCGTGCATCTGTGAGTGCATGCGTGTTTGTGCATGTGCGTGCATCCGTGTGCATCTGTGTGTGCATGTGTGTGTGCATGTGCGTGCGTCTGTGTGTATGCATGCGTG
>NW_027901308.1:0-237 GCF_054177405.1 Leptonychotes weddellii | reverse complement strand
AGACTGATGAATCACAGACCTGTACCCCTAAAACAAACGATACATTATATGTTAATAATAATAAAGAGTTGCAAGTGTAGGCATGGAATAGTGGGTTAGCAGATATAGAAGTCTTCAGGGCTTGAGGAGATATGAGAAAGGCACTGTCAGAGTCTGATTACTGAGTCAATTTGTTACCAGTAGATGAATCATTTAAACAGAAGGGCTGAGGGCAAAGTTGTAGGTCTTGTGTAAGCT
>NW_027901307.1:0-237 GCF_054177405.1 Leptonychotes weddellii | reverse complement strand
GGAATCTGCTTCAGATTCCCCTCGCTCCCCCTCTGCCTGTCCCTTTTCTGTCTTCCTTGCACACTGGTCAGCACACGTGTGCTCCGTCTCTCTCTCTCTCAGATAAATAAATAAAATCTTTAAAATAAAACCAATCTATAACCTGGTCTAGGGTTACATCTAGGGAAATTAGTGACTATGCTCAGGTCAGGGTCTTTTCAAGTCACATGGCCACATCTGTAAACAATAGCATTCATT
>NW_027901306.1:0-237 GCF_054177405.1 Leptonychotes weddellii | reverse complement strand
TTTTTTTTTAAAGATTTTATTTATTTATTTGAGAGAGAGAGAATGAGAGACAGAGAGCATGAGAGGGAGGAGGGTCAGAGGGAGAAGCAGACTCCCTGCCGAGCAGGGAGCCCGATGCGGGACTCGATCCTGGGACTCCAGGATCATGACCTGAGCCGAAGGCAGTCGCTTAACCAACTGAGCCACCCAGGCGCCCTAGTTTTCATTTTTTAAAAAACATATTCTGGATAAAAATTC
>NW_027901305.1:0-237 GCF_054177405.1 Leptonychotes weddellii | reverse complement strand
AGAACATACTGGAGTCAACCTGAATTCAGGTTGTCTGGCTCCCAAGCCTGCACCGTTAACCACTGCATCTTGTGTCAGAGGAGAGCAGATGCTGGATCCAGAGTGGGGCACCTGAATTGTTGTCCCAGGTCACACTGTGACCACAGACAGGCATCTTCCCACCTTGGGCTTTCCCTCCCCTGTAAAATGAACAGGTTGAGCTCGTTGTTCCCTGCCTGGGACCGCACCACACATTGC
>NW_027901304.1:0-237 GCF_054177405.1 Leptonychotes weddellii | reverse complement strand
GGCTCCCTGCTTGGCGGGAAGCCTGCTTCTCCCTCTCCCACTCCCCCTGCTTGTGCTCTTTTTCTGTCTCTCTCTCTCAAATAAATAAAAATCTTGAAAAAAAAAAAAAGAAGGAAACTAGTAAAACGAACTTCATTTTGGCACAGAAAAGCCTAGAAGAGGGAGGGTCGGTCTTTTTGTAGTTTTATGGTGTAAATAATACTTGGGTCATCTTACATTGGAGTAGAGATGACCTGC
>NW_027901303.1:0-237 GCF_054177405.1 Leptonychotes weddellii | reverse complement strand
GAGGACAGGGTCCGTGCCGTTCCCATCCAAGCACAGGGGTCAGCCCAGGATCCCCTCTGTCTCCACCTGTCCGGGTTTGCCGCTCGCTTCCCACCTGGGGAGCCCTCCCGCCCTGTCCTCGTTCTCTTGGCTGCTTCCCACCGTCGTGCTGGGGACCCTTGGCTGCGGGCCGGACAGCCTTTGTGGGATGCTCTCGCCCACTCCCCCCGCGGGCCCTGGCTTCCCCCGGCCACCTTC
>NW_027901302.1:0-1509 GCF_054177405.1 Leptonychotes weddellii | reverse complement strand
TTTATAGATTTTGGATACTAGCCCTTTATCTGATATGTCATTTGCAAATATCTTCTCCCATTCTGTCGGTTGTCTTTTGGTTTTGTTGACTGTTTCTTTTGCTGTGCAAAAGCTTTCTATCTTGATGAGGTCCCAATAGTTCATTTTTGAGCTTGCTTCCCTTGCCTTTGGTGATGTTTCTAGGAAGAAGTTCCTGCAGCTGAGGTCGAAGACATTGCTGCCTGTGTTCTCCTCTAGGATTTTGATGGACTCCTGTCTCACATTGAGGTCTTTCAACCATTTGGAGTCTATTTTTGTGTGTGGTGTAAGGAAATGGTCCAGTTTCATTCTTTGCCAGAGTCCAGCTCCAGCCGGGGTGGGTCTCTCGTAGGAAAGGACAGCGTCAGTGAATGAGGAGACACAGACACAGGGTCAGGTTGCACGCATCTCCTCCTGACAGCCTTGGAGGAACTTTATTTATATGTTAGGATTTTTTTGTTTTTCCATACTTTTGTAACATGTGATTATGTTTTTTCACAATTGATTGAGATAATCTTAGATCATTTTTTTGATTACAGACACAGCCTTCTTTTATTTTTCCTTTGTAATGATTAACATGACCTTTATTGATTTCCGCTTATTGACTTTCGCTAAAACTAGAAAACAATACGCAAAGAGAAAGGTGCTAGACAGAGCGTGACCGTCTTGCTATTTTGTTCTATAGCGCAGGAAATAAAATGAACTGTGGAACAGCCTGAGCTGTTGAAGAATCTTGCCGCTTCTGAGGCGCCTGGGGGGCCTCGTGGAATTAGTTTCATTATGATTGCTTAGATAGGCGTAACTAAGATGAGTGGTCACTTTATCATGAAACCCCAGAAATATTCCCACAATTATAAAGATTGCCATAAACAAAATGAAAGAGAAGAGCAGGAGCCAGCTGTGGAGTCTCCTGTTTTCAGGATCGTCCCCCATACTTGGACTTTGTCAAACAGCATGAGTAGCTTGGCTCGCGCCAATTCTTCTGCATGTGGCTGTTGTTTTCCCAACACCATTTGTTGAAGAGACTGTCTTTTTTCCACTGGACGTTCTTTTCTGCTTTGTCGAAGATTAGTTGACCGTAGAGTTGAGGGTCCATTTCTGGGCTCTCTATTCTGTTCCATTGATTTATGTGCCTGTTTTTGTGCCAGTACCATACTGTCTTGATGATTACAGCTTTGTAATAGAACTTGAAGTCCGGAATTGTGATGCTGCCAGCTTTGCTTTTCTTTTTCAACATTCCTCTGGCTATGCGGGGTCTTTTCTGGTTCCATACAAATTTTAGGATTATTTGTTCCATTTCTTTGAAAAAAGTGGATGGCATTTTGATGCGGATTGCATTGAACGTGTAGATTGCTTTAGGTAGCATTGACATCTTCACAATATTTGTTCTTCCAATCCATGAGCATGGAATGTTTTTCCATTTCTTTGTGTCTTCCTCAATTTCTTTCATGAGTATTTTATAGTTTTCTGAGTCCAGATTCTTTGCCTCTT
>NW_027901301.1:0-237 GCF_054177405.1 Leptonychotes weddellii | reverse complement strand
GCGGTGGGAAAAATTCCAGTCATTTGAGATTTCAGGATTTTTTTTTTTTTCTAAGTAAGCAAACACTTAACTGCTTTGAGTGCTTTCTGTTTGCCAGCTCCGTATACCACAGAGGCGAGGCCTGGCTTGGCCCAGAACTGGCAGGTCTGAGCACAGGACACTCTGCTAAATGGTTACATGGGAGCCGAAGGTGGCAGCGCTCAGGTCTGGAGGGAATAGACCTTAGAGTTTGGAGCA
>NW_027901300.1:0-237 GCF_054177405.1 Leptonychotes weddellii | reverse complement strand
TTGGGTATAACACCCAGTGCTCCATTCAGTACATGCCCTCTTTAATACCTACCACCAGGCTAACCCATCCCCCCACCCCCCTCCCTGCTAGAACCCTCAGTTGGTTTCTCAGAGTCCATAGTCTCTCATGGTTCATCTCCCCCTTCGAAATCCCCCCTTTCATTTTTCCCTTCCTACTATCTTCTTTTTTTTTTTTTTTAAGATATAATGTATTATTTGTTTCAGAGGTACAGGTCT
>NW_027901299.1:0-237 GCF_054177405.1 Leptonychotes weddellii | reverse complement strand
ACACATACATAGTCAAAGGCAATTCAATGGATATCCATATGCAAAAGAATGAACTCCAATCCTTATCTTGTATCCTATTAAAAATGAACTCAAAATGGGTCTGTTTGCCAGGGACTGAGAGCGGAGGAAAGGTTGACTACAAAGAGATATGGGAGACATTTGAGAGTAGGTGATAATACTATATCTTGATTGTAAAGGTTACTGTCAAAACTCATGGAAGGTAAATTTTACTGTTTG
>NW_027901298.1:0-237 GCF_054177405.1 Leptonychotes weddellii | reverse complement strand
CTGAGTCTTTGCCCCCCTTGCCCTCTCGGGGTGACAGCGGCAGAGATGCAGGGAGGGCCTTATCGAACTGGATCAGAGACGTTTGCTCTGGCCTGGAACTGTACAGTCAAAAAAACTGTAAAGTAAAGCTCTGTGTGCTGGGGAGAGGTCCTGACAAAAAAATTCCTGGCCAGTGAATAAGCTAAGGGAATCATGCTAAACTTTGTTTTCTATGGCACTGATGTAAGTAAGGGTCGG
>NW_027901297.1:0-237 GCF_054177405.1 Leptonychotes weddellii | reverse complement strand
TACCTACCATCATTTGCTGTTACAAACATCTATAATAAAGATCTTCGTGTGTCTATCATTTTTTTTCTTTCGTGGAGTATTTCCTTAGGGAAATTCCTAGCATTGGGATTATTTGCCTGAAGGGCATTTTTATGCTATTTTATTGTTTTTGGTAAATTGAAATGTGTTTTGTTTGGAAAATTTCACAACAGCTTTCGAGATCATAGGAGCACAAGGGTATTGCAAAACCAAGGCTGG
>NW_027901296.1:0-237 GCF_054177405.1 Leptonychotes weddellii | reverse complement strand
TGCTTCAGGCAGCTGACCACCCCTCACCTCAGACTGAGAGAAACAGAGGTAGGGTGCTGACTTTCTTCTATAATCCATTTCCTTCTCTGCAAATCTCCATTCCTCCCTATCTTGCTTTTGCAATGAGTCTGTTTCTCCTGCACAGGTATACTTACCGAAGGAAAGGTACTACTGAAATGATCATAAAAAATCAAATCCTCGGGGCGCCTGGGTGGCTCAGTTGGTTGAGCGACTGCC
>NW_027901295.1:0-237 GCF_054177405.1 Leptonychotes weddellii | reverse complement strand
GCGCTTTCCTCTTGGGCTTTGCTTCAAACAGCAGGATTCCACCGTGGGGCCCCTCAGACTTGAAGAAACAGTTTTGTCAGAGGCAGTCTTGTACTTAACGACTTATCACTAGCACACCTGCTCATTATTCTTTCTTAGCCCTCAAAGTCCCCAACATGGATTCTTTCATTCTCCTACTACCTGAGACAGTGATTTTTTTAAAGCCTCAAAAAAATGTCAGGGGCTCTCAAAACATCA
>NW_027901294.1:0-237 GCF_054177405.1 Leptonychotes weddellii | reverse complement strand
AGTCTACATTCTGAAACTGGGTAAACGAAAGGGAAGCAGTGGGTAGGCCCTGATTCTGGCTTGGAAGGCCGGTATTCCAACAGTTTATAACCACTGCCTCGTCTCGTGGGACTCTGCCTCCGAGGTTCACCTGGGCTGGAGCTTCGAGCAACAGCGCACAAAATGCCAGCGCGTCGTTCATTCATTTATACATTTACTCGTTCTGTTGGAGTTGAGAGATACTTAACTGAATGGCTC
>NW_027901293.1:0-237 GCF_054177405.1 Leptonychotes weddellii | reverse complement strand
TAGAGGAAAGTGACCGCCGAACTTGAGCAGGAGGCCCAGAACTCTTTGAGCCAAAAGACCTGGGTCCTCAGGAAGGGCTTCACAAACTACTGACTAGCTGGCTGAAGCCCAGGCCTGATTCAATGTCAGCCCACAGATGGGTCAGCCGTGTTCTCTCTGCTGCCTGCAAATCCTTAGTCTTGAATTCAGCAACAGCCCGGTGTTGATTAACTGAGCTCTTACCCTATGCTGGGTGTT
>NW_027901292.1:0-1509 GCF_054177405.1 Leptonychotes weddellii | reverse complement strand
GTGGTTACCACCTGTTGTTCTGAGTGGGTTACCTGGTGCCTGGATGCATCTCCCGGACGTCTCAAGCAAGGCTCTTACAATCTGCTCGCGGTCAGTGATCGCGCTTCACTGGCAGGGGTGGGGGGCGACGGGAACGGGGCAAGACTCCCGTCCTCAGGGCTGTAGGAAGCAGGGACTGACATGGTGGGGGCACCTCACAGCCTCCGAGTGGCCCGGCTGCTCTGCGAACCCCGCCAGGTGATCCTGGTGCCCAGAGCGGGGTCAGAGGTCCCAGACTGCTATCTGCTAGTGGGGCCTGTGGCCTCAGGAGATTACATGCCCTTTGTGAGTGCGAGTTTTCCGAAGATGGGGAAATAAATAGGTCCCAGGGTTGGTCTTCCCTCCTGGAAAGTGAGGTAAGATTCACTTGGCAGGGGCCAAACTCGGTGGATGTTGCTGGAAGAAGGGAGGAGCGCAGAGAGGCAGCAGGTCCGAGGTCAGATCCTGCACCACAGTCCCTAGGCGCAGCGAGGGAGGATGCAGGGGGTGCAGGGGTGGGTGGGGCTGTGCACGGAGAACACGGGGCCTGGGCCTCGAAGCGTGAGTAGGAGTTCCCTGGCTGGACCGGCGGGGGAAGGGTGACCTAGGGAGAGGGCAGCGTGAGCCAAGGCTGGAGGCATCCCCCGCATTTCCCTGTTGCCGGGCTGTAACCAGAGCATCGGTCCCTGCAGCGGAATGAGGGCCGATCCTAGGCGGCCGTGCTGGCGTGTGGCCAATTCCCGGCACCCACCGAGGAGGGTTGTGGGGAAAACGTAAATGTTTTTAAACCTGTTCGCAGGCTTTTAGAGCAACTACCTGCTGCTGGGCAAGATACTCAAGCTCCCCGTGCCTCACTTTCCTCCTCTGTGAAGGGGGTCACGCCAGCTCCCCTCCCGGGCTGGGCGAGGATACAGCAGTGTGAGGCGCTCCAAGTGAGGCCTGGCACCCAGCGGGCGTCACGAGGGCGTTTGCTGTGCCTGATGCTCATTCTGTGCCCGGTGCTGGGGGCCTCCTCCAGTCCCGGGAACCACCAGGCGGTGGGTGGTCAGGACCACCGGTCCCACTGAAGAAACTGAATCCAGGGTGGTGAAGTGGCTTCTTCAAGGTCACACGGCTGAGCTGGTGGGTGGGAGCCGAGACCTGCCCCCGTCTGTCTGACTTGGGAGCCCAGCGAGAGCCCAGCGCCGTGTCTGCCCCGTCATGGGGCCGCCCTGCCCCTCCCAGCCCTCTGGGGAGGCTCCTGCTGCAGCAGCCCGAGTGAGCCCGGACCCAGGGGTTCACGGGAGACCCCAGATGCCCGGCAGAGAACGGCCCCACCTGTGCCCACATGGCCGACCCCAGCTGGGGGATGCTCTCCCTCCTGCCTCCTCCCACCTGGGCCTGAAACCTCAGCACACGAAGGCCCTTCTCAGTCCCTTCTGCCTCTGCTGGGCTGGCGGCAGCCCCATCACCAGCCCTGCCTTGCAGTGTTCGAGGAATTGGCACCCTGTT
>NW_027901291.1:0-237 GCF_054177405.1 Leptonychotes weddellii | reverse complement strand
TTGCCCTTGCTTCCCTTGCCTTTGGCGATGTTTCTAGAAAGAAGTTGCTTCGGCTGAGGTCAAAGAGGTTGCTGCCTGTGTTCTCCTTTAGGATTTGGATGGACTCCTGTCTCACATTGAGGTCTTTCAACCATTTGGAGTCTATTTTTGTGTGTGGTGTAAGGAAATGGTCCAGTTTCATTCTTCTGCATGTGGCTATCCAATTTTCCCAACACCATTTGTTGAAGAGACTGTCTT
>NW_027901290.1:0-237 GCF_054177405.1 Leptonychotes weddellii | reverse complement strand
ACAGGGTTCTAGAGGGGAGGGGGGTGGGAGGATGGGTTAGCCTGGTGGTGGGTATTGAGGAGGGCACATTCTGCATGGAGCACTGGGTGTTATGCACAAACAATGAATCATGGAACATTTCATCTAAAACGAATGATGTAATGTATGGGGATTAACATAAGAATAAAAAAAATTTTAAATGGATATATTATTTGTTTTAACCAATCAGTTTTTCCAAGAAATAAATCCTCAGTATTG
>NW_027901289.1:0-237 GCF_054177405.1 Leptonychotes weddellii | reverse complement strand
GAAAACAGAGAGGTAATGGGAGCGGGTGCAGAGTAGGGCCAGACTTGCAGTGGAAAGAGTGGGTCTTCCTCTGGAGGTAATGAAGGGCCTCCGGAGTACTCTGGGTGGAGCAGTGATTGTGACATGACTGACCAGGGTATAAGCAGGCGAGGGTTTTTTTTTGTTTTTATTTATTTATTTATTTATTTATTTATTTATTCATTTATTTATTTTTATTCTTATGTTAATCCCCATACA
>NW_027901288.1:0-237 GCF_054177405.1 Leptonychotes weddellii | reverse complement strand
GAAAAGTATGATATATGTTCATAAATATTAACTATTAACACTGTTATTTCCCTCACATGATATAATCTGGCAAGGACTTCTGTGTTTTCACTCAATTAGAATTTACAGATTAATGGCAGGAATTCATTCAAATAATGTTATGTTTTCTTTTTAAAAAGTAACCATTTGTGATATCATTAATAAATAAACCAGGAAATACTAATCAATATTTATATTTATTAAGTTAATAATACCAAA
>NW_027901287.1:0-237 GCF_054177405.1 Leptonychotes weddellii | reverse complement strand
CTATTCTGTTCCATTGATCTATGTGTCTGTTTTTGTGCCAGTACCATGCTGTCTTGATGATGACAGCTTTGTAATAGAGCAGATGCCCCCAGCTTTGGTTTTCTTTTTCTTTTTCTTTTTTTTTTAAAGATTTTATTTTTTTTATTTATTCATGAGAGACAGAGAGAGAGACAGAGGCAGAGGGAGAAGCAGGCTCCCCACGGAGCAGGGAGCCCGATGCGGGACTCGATCCCAGGA
>NW_027901286.1:0-237 GCF_054177405.1 Leptonychotes weddellii | reverse complement strand
ATAATAAGACAGTGGATTCTTCCATGCACACATGCTTCCCCACCAGCCCCAGATTACAGTGTGATTAATGCTATTTTAAAAACAGCTTCCATCTATATATATAGATATATATACGATGGAATATTATGCAGCCATCAAAAGGAATGAAATCTTGCCATTTGCAACAACGTGGATGGAACTGGAGGGTATTATGCTGAGCGAAATAAGTCGATCAGAGAAAGACATGTATCATATGAC
>NW_027901285.1:0-237 GCF_054177405.1 Leptonychotes weddellii | reverse complement strand
AATACATAAAATAAATTATATTACCATAGTGCTTATTAACAAATGATTTTTTTTGTGATCTTAAGTCATATCTTTTTTTTCTCTTTTTTTTTGTTTTATTATGTTCTGTTAATCACCATACATTACATCATTAGTTTTTTATGTAGTGTTCCATGATTCATTGTTTGTGCATAACACCCAGTGCTCCATGCAGAACGTGCCCTCTTTAATACCCATCATCAGGCTAACCCATCCCCC
>NW_027901284.1:0-237 GCF_054177405.1 Leptonychotes weddellii | reverse complement strand
GGCGCCTGGGTGGCTCAGTTGGTTAAGCGACTGCCTTCGGCTCAGGTCATGATCCCGGAGTCCCTGGATCGAGTCCCGCATCGGGCTCCCTGCTCGGCAGGGAGTCTGCTTCTCCCTCTGACCCTCCCCCCTCTCATGTGCTCTCTCTCTCATTCTCTCTCTCTCAAATAAATAAATAAAAAATCTTTAAAAAAAAAAAGAGCACAGTAAGATGTAATAATTGGGAAGTGATGAGTT
>NW_027901283.1:0-237 GCF_054177405.1 Leptonychotes weddellii | reverse complement strand
TTACTTAAAAAAACATGTAACTAAAAAAAAAAAAGAAGAAGAAGATGAAGAAGAAGGTAGCGGGAGGGGAAGAATGAAGCGGGGGAAATCGGAGGGGTGGACGAACCATGAGAGACGATGGACTCTGAAAAACAAACTGAGGGTTCTAGAGGGGAGGGAGGTGGGAGGATGGGTTAGCCTGGTGGTGGGTATTGAGGAGAGCACATTCTGCATGGAGCACTGGGTGTTATGCACAAA
>NW_027901282.1:0-237 GCF_054177405.1 Leptonychotes weddellii | reverse complement strand
CTTGATCTTGGGGCTGTGAGTTCGAGCTCTGCATTGCAGGTAGAGTTTGCCTAAATAAAAATTAAGAGTTTATAAGTCATGGAAATGGAAAATATAGCATACAGAAATAAAAAACATAGAAGTAGTAATAACATTCTTCTCCCAAGTGGTTCTTAAACTTATCGTAATAGAAGAGACTTTAAATAAAAGATAAATATTCATCCATTCAATAAATATCTGAGTTCCAAACAGGCAGAA
>NW_027901281.1:0-1509 GCF_054177405.1 Leptonychotes weddellii | reverse complement strand
TCCTTGGTCAAGCCACTTACTCCCTTTGCACCTTTTTCTATAAAATATTGAGGATGGACCAGAGAACTGTTCTGGTCCCAAGAACCATGGAAAAGGAAGAATTCTCTGACTCTCTGATGTAAAAAGAATTGTTACTGATTATCTCTCAGAACCAAAGGAACAGCATTAAAACACCTCTTTGACCAAGATTAAAGCCATTAATCATTAAATTAAAAGTGCCTTGCAATCACTAAGAATTTTTCCAATGGTCATAACTGCCCAGAGCTTTAGGATAAAGTTCAAAGTTCTTATCTCAACTTATAACAAGGTCCTTGATCACCTTTCTTCCTATTCCTTTGCCTTCCTCTCTCCTAAATCCCCAGACGCAAGTCTCCCTCTACAGCACCACCTCCCACCCCAGCCCATAATTGCAATTTCCCAGTCTGCATGCCACTCCTCCACTGGGTGCCTTCTCCCTTTTGTTCATCCAGATACCCAAACATATCTTTAAAAAAATCAACTCTGCGGTCTCCTCTTCTTGGAAGCCTATCTTGACTCCAGCTAAATTTAGATGCCTCTCCTGTGTCGCCCCACACATTATGGGGACCTTACTCATAGCAATTCTCCATAATGGCCAACTGACTTGCTTTTCTCCTTCACCAGATTGAGAACTCCTTAAGGACAGGACTATGCAGAATTTGTCATGTATCTTCAACATCTATCACAGCAACTGAGGCATAAAGAGTGATTTATAAATGACTTTGAGTAAAATGATTAAATCAAGATTATCAGGAAATGGCTAAAAACACAAATGGAAAACACTTTATATTTCTAAGAGCCAAATTCTCTCAGCCACCATGGGGTTTTGCCTACCTATACAATTTTATGTATCACTCCCTGCTGCCCCTTTCCACCTCCTCCCGTCTTATAATAGACTATTTCCTAAACTCATTCATAAGTATCTTTTATATGTTCAAATTTAGCATGTGCTCTCAACTTTTACCTACAATTGCTATGAAAAAAAATCACCCTAAAATCTCACTACTGCTTCTTGTGGATTTCCACACTGGAAGTTTTTAATAGAGTTAAGCCCTAGGTAAGTTTAATTTCCCCTCAGTGAATTGGTATCCTTTCTCCTCTTTGACAATATGAGCTATATAATTAAGTATAATTTCATTTTCACCTTAGCTTCTAAGAACTTCAGAGTCAAATTTCTGGTCTAATCAAAGCAACTATATAAACCTATATTTATATTGCTATTGTATTTTCTGGTCTCTATGTATTGTATTGTATGTCTCTATGTATGTATTCTGGTCTCTATATATTATATTTCCTGGCTCTGCTACTTGGTAGCTGGGTGTCCTTGGTCAAGCCACTTACTCCCTTTGCACCTTTTTCTATAAAATATTGAGGATGGACCAGAGAACTGTTCTGGTCCCAAGAACCATGGAAAAGGAAGAATTCTCTGACTCTCTGATGTAAAAAGAATTGTTACTGATTATCTCTCAGAACCAAAGGAACAGCATTAAA
>NW_027901280.1:0-237 GCF_054177405.1 Leptonychotes weddellii | reverse complement strand
TTAGAACCTCCATGCTTTGTTGAATAAGAATGGGGGAGTGGATCTTTGCTGTGTTGCCCGTCTTAGAAGGAAAGCACTCAGTCTTCCACTATTAAGTATAATGTGGGTTATAGGAGGTTTTTGTAGATCCTGTTTATTAAGCTGAAGAAGTTCCCATCTGTGTCTCGTCTGGTAAAAGTTTTCATATGAAAAAAAAAAAAGTTTTCATATGAATGGGTTTTGGATTTTGTAAAATAC
>NW_027901279.1:0-237 GCF_054177405.1 Leptonychotes weddellii | reverse complement strand
TCAGGGGTGGCCGGTGTCTTGCGCCTCTGATTCGGCACGAGGCCACCCTCTCCTCCAGGGAAGCCACGCGAGGCAGGAGCCTGAGCAAGCCCCTCGCTGGACTGGGACCTCCAGTGAGGTCGGGAAACAGTCCGCCTCCCTCTCACCTCCCTACACTCAGGCCCGAGGACCTGGAACGTAGTAAGCAAGCTCTCAGTCACGAACCCATGAATCAACTCATCGCCTGTGATGGGCCTG
>NW_027901278.1:0-237 GCF_054177405.1 Leptonychotes weddellii | reverse complement strand
TACATTTTGTAAAATGATTTTTTTGCATCAGTTGAAACGATCATGTGATTGTTCTTTTTTAGCTTGTTAATATGGTAGATTACATTGATTGATTTTTCAATATTGAGCCAGTATTGCATCCATGGAATAAACTTGGTCTTAGAGTATAATTCTTATAATAAATTGCTGAATTCTATTTGTTAGCATATTGTTAAGGACTATTGTGTTTATATTTATGAGGGATATTGGTCTGTACTT
>NW_027901277.1:0-237 GCF_054177405.1 Leptonychotes weddellii | reverse complement strand
TGTTCCCTGAAACCTCATTTTCTGTCACACATTTTCAGATTTACTCTTTGCCTGGAAGTTGTTCTTTCCTAACTTCCTTGCCATGCTACTCAGGCTTTAAAAACCCATTCCCATAAAATTTGTTCTGTGAAGCGTCTTCTGACTTTGGGAACCACCAACAGAGGCAGTGATTCTTTCTTCTTCTTCAATATCTCCTCTATAGTCTGTTTATTTTCTTGTGGTTAATAAGGATGCACA
>NW_027901276.1:0-237 GCF_054177405.1 Leptonychotes weddellii | reverse complement strand
GGGATCATGACCTGAGAAGAAGGCAGACGCTTAACGACTGAGCCACCCAGGCGCCCTTATTTATTTTTTAAAAAGATTTTTATTTATTTGAGAGAGAGAGAGAGCATGAGAGGGGGGAGGGTCAGAGGGAGAAGCAGACTCCCCGCCGAGCAGGGAGCCCGATGTGGGGGTCGATCCCAGGACCCTGGGATCATGACCTGAGAAGAAGGCAGACGCTTAACGACTGAGCCACCCAGG
>NW_027901275.1:0-237 GCF_054177405.1 Leptonychotes weddellii | reverse complement strand
CTTGAATGAAATATCAGGCTGGATTTTAAGGAAGAAACAACTGTTTCTTAACACCACTACCAGCAAACTTGCTTGGCAAATACAGTTCTTATATACATAGGAAGAGAACATGAGCTCTTATAAAAATGGGCTTAGAAGGCAGTAAGCTGCCTCAAGGTCCTGAGAATGCCATCTCTGTGCCTTGAAAAGGAATTGAGGACTTCAAGGGAAATTAATGTGAATAAGACCCTGTGCTCT
>NW_027901274.1:0-237 GCF_054177405.1 Leptonychotes weddellii | reverse complement strand
ACGGACTTTGGGTGATAATGATGTGTCAATGTAGGTTCATCCGTGATAACAAACATATGGCGCTGGTGGGGATGTGGATACTGAGGGATGTTGTGCATTGTGTGCCTGGGGAAGGAGGGTGTATGGGAAATCTGTGGACCTTCTCTCGATTTTGTTATAAATCTAACACCGCTCTAAAAAAATAAAGTGTATTTTTTTTCTCCTTAAGACTCATTTAGATGTGAAAAGTGAGAATTG
>NW_027901273.1:0-237 GCF_054177405.1 Leptonychotes weddellii | reverse complement strand
GTTGTTGCTCCTTTATATCGAACACGTTGGATTATGTATTCCATACAGGCCCTCCCATGTTAGAAAACTGCCTCAGAAACCTTCAGTGGGTCAAATACCCTGTCTTTGAACAGTATGAGGAAGTAGACTATACCTGGGGCATACACTTAAACTTACTCTGCCCATTGAGATTCTAAGACTTTGATGAGGCCCATTTTAGTGCTATCTTATTCAACAAACAGTTCAATCCCACAAATA
>NW_027901272.1:0-237 GCF_054177405.1 Leptonychotes weddellii | reverse complement strand
ATCCTGAAGGCCATGGAGATGGAGATGGGTGTGTTCCCCATTTTAAAAACTGAGCCATGTATGCATGTCCCAGGGCTGCTGTAACAAAATAGAGCCAACTAGGGGGTTTAAAGCAAGAGAAATTTATTCTCTCACAATTCTGGAAGCCAGGAGTCTGACATCCAGGTGGCATCAGGGCCACGCTCCCTCTGAGACTGGGCAGACCCCCTCTTGCTCTCCCCATTTTCCGGGGGCCCG
>NW_027901271.1:0-237 GCF_054177405.1 Leptonychotes weddellii | reverse complement strand
AAGGCAGTCGCTTAACCAACTGAGCCACCCAGGCACCCTACATCATTAGTTTTTGATGTAGTGTTCCATGATTCATTGTTTGCATATAATTGAGCACTATGATTTGTCTTGTGTCTTTTAAAAAAGTTGACCTTTCTGATTTTGGCCTGAAAGGATAAATGAATCATTATCTTCAGATATACATAGACATTTCAAGAAGAGATTTAATGTTTTAGAAATTATGATTTAACAAAACTA
>NW_027901270.1:0-1509 GCF_054177405.1 Leptonychotes weddellii | reverse complement strand
TCTAATTTGTCTGATATAAGGATTGCCACCCAGCTTTCTTTTGGTGTCCATTAGCATGGTAAATGGTTTTCCACCCCCTCACTATCAATCTGGAGGTGTCTTTGGGTCTAAAATGAGTCTCTTGCAGACAGCATGTCGATGGGTCTTGTTTTTTTATCCAATCTGATAGCCTGTGTCTTTTGATTGGGGCATTTAGCCCATTTACATTCAGGGTAACTTGAAAGATATGAATTTAGTGCCATTGTATTGCCTGTAAGGTGAATGTTACTGTATATTGTCTGTGTTCCTTTCTGATCTATGTTACTTTTAGGCTCTTTCTTTGGTTAGAGGACCCCTTTCAATATTTCTTGTAGGACTGGTTTGGTGTTTACAAGTTCTTTTAGTTTTTGTTTGTCCTGGAAGCTTTTTATCTCTCATTCTGTTTTCTTAAAATCTTTTAAAATATTTATTTATTTATTTATTTGACAGAGAGACACAGTGAGAGAGAGAACACAAACAGGGAGCAGTGGGAGAGGGAGAAGCAGGCTCTCCGCTGAGCAGGGAGCCTGATGCAGGGCTTGATCCCAGGACCCTGGGATCATGACCCAAGCCGATGGCAGATGCTTAACGACTGAGCCATCCAGGTGCCCCATCTCTCCCTTCTATTTTCAATGACAGCCTAGGTGGATACAATATTCTTGGCTGCATATTTTTCTCATTTAGTGCTCTGAATATATCATGCCAGTCCTTTCTGGCCTGCCAGGTCTCTGTGGATAGGTCTGCTGCCAATGTAATGTTTCTACCATTGTAGGTTACAGATCTCTTATCCCAAGCTGCTCTCAGGACTTTCTCTTTGTCTCTGAGACGTGAGTTTTACTATTAAATGTCATGGTGTTTACCTATTTTTATTGATTTTGAGGGGGTTCTCTGTGCCTCCGGGATTTTTATGCTTATTTCCTTCCCCAAATTAGGGAAGTTCTCTGCTATAATTTGCTCCAATATACCTTCTGCCCCTCTCTCTCTTTCTTCTTCTTCTGGGATCCCAATTATTCTGTTGTTTTGCTTTATGGTATCACTTATCTCTTGAATTCTCACCTCGTGATCCCATAGTTATCTATCTCTTTTTCTCAGCTTCTTTATTCTCCATCATTTGGTCTTCTATATCACGAATTCTCTCTTCTGCCTCATTTATCCTAGCAGTTAGAGCCTCCATTTTTGATTGCACCTCATTAATAGTCTTTTTGACTTTGACTTGGTTAGATTTTAGTTCTTTTATTTCTCCAGAAAGAGATTCTCTAGTATCTTCTATGCTTTTTTCAAGCCAAGCTAATATCTTTATAATCATCATTCTGAACTCTAGTCCAACATCTTACTAATGTCTGTATTGATTAGGTCCCTGGCAGTTGGTACTGCCTCTTGTTATTTTTTTTTTTTTTGAGGTGATTTTTTCCATCTTGTCATTTTGTCCAGAGGAGAATAGACGAATGAGAGAACAAAATGTTAAAAAAAATACTAAAAGGATAACAACGA
>NW_027901269.1:0-237 GCF_054177405.1 Leptonychotes weddellii | reverse complement strand
CCAGGTCTCCTACTCCTCCGCCATCTTGCTCCGCCCCCGGATTATGCTTCTCTTATAAGAATTTGCTTCCAGATCCTCTGTGTACTCCCAGCTCTGGTGAACGTGCCAGACTTAATGTGAAGTCTGAAGGGTTCTGGTCTACTTCGGGCCTAGTGTATTAACTCAAAGCAGACTCAAGCCCACGCTTGAGCCCCTCTCCGGGTCCATACCCTAATCCCATCCCTTGACAACCCACCA
>NW_027901268.1:0-237 GCF_054177405.1 Leptonychotes weddellii | reverse complement strand
AACTGCTAACCAAGTCCTGCCTTGTTATTGGTATATCCACTGAATATTTTCACTTTTTTTAAATTTTATTTTATTATGTTAATGTTAATTACCATACGTTACATCATTAGTTTTAGATGTAGTGTTCCATGATTCATTGTTTGTGTATAACACCCAGTGCTCCATTCAGTACGTGCCCTCTTTAATACCCATCACCAGGCTTTGGGGGGGGGGGGGGGGGGGGGGGGGGGGGGGGGG
>NW_027901267.1:0-237 GCF_054177405.1 Leptonychotes weddellii | reverse complement strand
GTCCACTGTAATTTCCACAATCATTGTAGTTCCCGCCACCACCATAGTTGCCACCTCCAGAATTTCCTCCTTCATTGTGACCATCATAGCCTCCACCACCACCTCCATATCCGCCTCCTTGGTTTCCATATCCTGGTCCTCCACCACCACCTCCATATCCGCCTCCTTGGTTTCCATATCCTGGTCCTCCACCACCACCGCCATATCCGCCTCCTTGGTTTCCATATCCTGGTCCTC
>NW_027901266.1:0-237 GCF_054177405.1 Leptonychotes weddellii | reverse complement strand
AAAGAGCAAATCACTCTCATTTCTGTCATTGCTGAATATGTGTCTGAACAAAGATTATAGGGTAAGCTGCATACGATCATCTCTAGTCATTATAACATCAGTAATGGCAACATTATTAGTGACAAGAAGACTGTTTTTGAACATAATATCTAAATATTCATTTTCAAATAAAGTAAGCATCCTAAATACAATGGAGAGTTAAAAAAATCTCCTTATTTTTATTATATGCTTAGAATT
>NW_027901265.1:0-237 GCF_054177405.1 Leptonychotes weddellii | reverse complement strand
TGATAGTGAAGAGAGAAATGAGTATCAATGAAGTGAGGTGCTTGTTGTTTAGACCAGAACTCAACATAGTGCACGAGTGTAGGGTTCTCACTCTGACAAAATCCCAAGCAATCTTCTATAGTAAAAAATAAATAATAATAATAGAATACATAGACACGGATGCAAATGGTGGATAAGAGGAAATTTGTTTGAAATTCTTTGAGAACTTCACACATTTTTTCAGAGAATTAGGATTTG
>NW_027901264.1:0-237 GCF_054177405.1 Leptonychotes weddellii | reverse complement strand
ACTGGCCAAGGTTCTCCCAGAGGATTGCTTGCCACTCGTTCCTGCGTGTAAATGTAAGTGTTTCTGTGCACAAGCCGTGTGCATTCCTGTGTGCACTCCTGTGTGCCTGGATGTGTACGAACACACCTGGGTGTGCCTATACCTGAATCCTCCTTTCCGGGTGTTATTTTGCCAGTATTCCATATATCATGTGCA
This sequence comes from Leptonychotes weddellii, assembly GCF_054177405.1. Classification (NCBI taxonomy): domain Eukaryota; kingdom Metazoa; phylum Chordata; class Mammalia; order Carnivora; family Phocidae; genus Leptonychotes; species Leptonychotes weddellii. Next base: position 42 of record NW_027901264.1, on the reverse strand, counting down.
CTGCGTGTTAAAATGACAGTCACTTACAACTGGAAAGTCCCT
>NW_027901263.1:0-237 GCF_054177405.1 Leptonychotes weddellii | reverse complement strand
GATTCATCCACGTTACAGCATATATCAGATTTTCTTTTGTTTTTAAGGCTGAGTAATATTCTGTTTTATGGATATACCACATTTTTGTTTATGTATTCAGTCATCTTCCACCACTTTTTGCTTGGTATATTCCTTTATTCAGGTCTCAACTCAAATATCATCTCCTTCTAGACAGCCATCCTTAATGGGAGCCAGCCCCTCCCATCCCTCACTATCACGTCAACATGCTTTATTTTA
>NW_027901262.1:0-237 GCF_054177405.1 Leptonychotes weddellii | reverse complement strand
GCCACCCAGGCGCCCAATAGTGTTATTTTTTTTAAATGGCTATCTATTTGTTCTAGCCTGCTTATCAAGAAGTGATTGAGAAATCCCTTCATTATATGGTAAATTACCAAATATATTTGGGTAAATTTGGGGGGACTTCTGTTCCAGTGGTTTGTCTGTCTGTTCATGTTCCAGTTCATTGCTGTTTTTTTTTTTTTTTAAGATTTTATTTTATTTATTTTTTTAGAGAGCGAGAGA
>NW_027901261.1:0-237 GCF_054177405.1 Leptonychotes weddellii | reverse complement strand
AGGATCATGACCTGAGCCGAAGGCAGTCGCTTAACCAACTGAGCCACCCAGGCGCCCCTCAGATCACCTTTCTAATAATGGGCAAATGGCACCCCTTGGGAAGCTACACTGGATGTTGTGTCCTCCTAAAATGATCCCCGGAGCCATCACTCCACGCAGTTCTTAAAGCACAAAGTACTTTATAACTTACAGTTATAGCGGCTTCTTTGGAGAGTTCTCTTTGCTTTCCCTACATCT
>NW_027901260.1:0-1509 GCF_054177405.1 Leptonychotes weddellii | reverse complement strand
CTCTGAGAAACAAACAGGGTTTTAGAGGGGAGGGGAGGGCAGATTGGTTAGCCCGGTGATGGGTATTAAGGAGGGCACGCACTGCATGGAACACTGGGTGTTATATGAAAACAATGGATCGTGGATCACCACATCAAAAACCAATGATGTATTGTATGGTGACTAACATAACATAATAAAATTTAAAAAAATAAAAATAAAAATAAATAAATAAATTTTTAAAAATAATAATAATTTAAAATTTTAAAAAATTTTTAAAAGTGACAAGAGAAAAAGAACCAACAACAAAAAAAAGAGACTTACTACAGCCATTAAAAAATAGATAGCCATGGAGCCAGCCCTGGCAGAGTCCCTTCCATGTACTAGGTCAGAAGATGTGTAGAAATTAGTGAGAAGAGGAAATAAGATTAATTTGTTCTTTAATTAAAACTTGTGTAGGAGGGTGTAAGGCAGAGGAAGCACCTCGGGAGGCTCTGGCCACGTGAGCAGTGCACCCCTTACTTTGCAGTACTGAAGAAGGCTTTCCTGCCTAAGGGAGAAGAGCAGTGCGGGCTGAGCCTGGCAAGGAAGACTGCATCAGGTCATACCAGGCCTCGCCAGCCATGGCACCAGCTTTGGATATTATCCTGGGCACAAAGGAGACCCAGGAAAGTGTGTTAAGCAGAGGAAACCATAATCAGTTTGGTCTTTAAGAGCTCAATCTAGCTGTTCTGTGAAGAAAGGATATAATTCCCAAAGGCACGGACCATGATTTGTCCATCTTTGAAACTATCACAAGGGACAACCCACTGAGAGGAAATAGGAACTACTCCATCCATGGTTGTTAATGAATTCATGTACAACAGTTATTCACTTCCATAATTTGCAGTCTGGCTAAAATAGGCTGACTCCAGCAAAGCTAGTTATGAGTCCTCTCTCAGCGATGTATATAGCCAATTTCTGAGCTCTGTCCTTGCAGAGAAAAAGGAACATCATCTCCCTTTGATTTACTGAGCTCTGTCCTTGCAAAGAGGAACATCATCTCCCTTTGATTTACCTCACTTTCCCTCTAGTCATCTCCATGAGGTGCTTCACTAACAGCGGTGATGGAAGCAGGACTTCCTCTTCATTCCCCATGACAAAAGGCATAAACTCCCCAAATTGCTTTGGAACCTAGCCGAGGCCCTGGGGGGTGGAGGGAAGCAGGAGTTACCTTGCCAGGCCTGTTCTCATTGAACACCAGCTGCACAGGCTAGGGAGGATTGGGCAGGCAAAGGAGCAAAGACCCTTCATCTCTAAGACATCCTTACCTGCAGGAGGGAAAGCTGCTCGAAAGCACTCTTCTCAAACGTGTTCACATTGATGGTGGCCAGAACTATAGAGAGAAGAGACAGGTGCTGCATGAGGTACTGTGCCAGTGCCACCAGGGGATAGCTGGAGGCCCTGGCACACAGAAGGAAGGTGTGCTAATTAGTAAGGATAATGAGACACTACTTATATTCCACTTTGCAAAGTACAAAGGGCTGCCAT
>NW_027901259.1:0-12913 GCF_054177405.1 Leptonychotes weddellii | reverse complement strand
CCAGTAGTTGTTTATCTCTCTTTTTCTCAGCTTCTTTGTTTTCCATCATTTGGTCTTCTATATCACTGATTCACTCTTCTGCCTCATTTATCCTAGCAGTTAGAGCCTCCATTTTTTATTACACCTCATTAATAGCCTTTTTTATTTCGACTTGGTTAGATTTTAGTTCTTTTTTTTTCCCCAGGAAGGGTTTCTCTAATATCTTCCATGCTTTTTTCAAGCCCAGCTAGTATCACTCAAATTATCATTTTGAACTCTAGTTCCGACAACTTACTAATGTCCGTATTGATTAGTTCCCCGGCAGTTGGTACTGCCCCTTTTTCTTTCTTTTTTTTTTTTTTGAGGTGATTTTTTTCCCTCTTGTCATTTTGTCCAGAGGAGAATAGATGAATGAGGGAACAAAATGCCAAGGCAACAACATCCCCAGAAAAATATACACTAAACAAATCAGAAGAGACCTGAAACCAGGGGAAAAGAAAGGGAAAGAAAGAAAAAATAAAAAGATAAAGATAAAAACAAACAAACAAACAAACAAAAGAAACCCGGAATATGATCAGATATGATCAGGCTGGTGTATAGATCTGTGCCACACACTAGATTTTGGGCATATTTTGGTCTGTTAGAAGAAAGTGCCTCCTAAAATTTTAAAGAAAGAAAAACTTATATATGTACAAAAATAAGAGTTAATACGATGAAGGGATGGAATATGACTGTAAAGATGAAAATTATAAAAGATTTTACAAAAGGAATTGTTAAGATAAGAAGTTGGTTGTAAAAAGGAAGAAGAGGATTAAAAAAAAGGGAGAGAATGTGATCAGGTGGGAGACTAGAACAAAACCATACACTAGAGATTTAGGGTATATTTTGGTCTGTTAGAAGAAACTGTATCCCAAAATTTTAAACTGAGAACAACATATATATATATACATATATATACCAAAAATAAGGTTAACTACTATGAAGGGATAGAATATGATGCTAAAAATGAAAAATAAAAGAGATTTTTTAAAAAAGGGATAGATAAGATGTTGGTTGAAAAAGGGAAAAAGAGGGCTCAGTTGTTAAGTGTCTGCCTTCAGCTCAGGTCATGATCCCAGGGTCCTGGGATTGAGCCCCACATCAGGCTCCCTGCTCAGCAGGAAGCCTGCTTCTCTCTCTCCCACTCCCCCTTCTTGTGTTTCCTCTCTCGCTCTCTTTCTGTCAAATAAATAAATAAAATAAAATCTTTCTTAAAAAAAAGGGAAAAAGAAAAAAAATTCAAATAAAAAAAGAAAAAGAAAACAAATGAAAATTAAAAAATTTAACTTTGAAAGTTAAAGCCATGAATTCTATGTGCAGTGTTCCCCTAGTGCTGGAGTTCTGCTGTTCTCATTGATCGGTAAACTTGGTCTTGGCTGGCTGTTCTTGCTGATCTTCTGGGGGAGGGGCCTGTTGCCATGGTTCCCAAATGTCTTTGACGGAGGCGGAATTGCCCCAGAATTGCCTCGGGTTTGCTCTCGGGAGCTTTTGTTCCCTGCAAGCTTTCTGTACAGCTTTGTAGGACAAGAGTGAAATGGCAGCCTCCCAATCTCTGCCCCAGAGGAGCCAAGAACTTCGGGTCCCGCTTTTCAGCAAGCCCCCAGAGAAAAACAGTCAATCACTTCTGTCTTCCCAGTCTCCAGCCACACTCCATGCTCACCTGGCCAGTGACCGAGCATTTCTATCTCTGTCCCCTGACCCCACCTGGAGTCTCCAAACCTAGGAGGTTCCTGCAGTGTGCCCCGGCACTGCTCCTCCCAGGGGAGGAAGGTGAGTCTCCCCAGATCTGCCGCTTGTTGGGTCCCTGCTAGAAGAGCAGTGGCCTGACTGTGCCACGGATCCCCGCTCCAATACCTGGGAGCTCTGCTGCACTCAGGCACCCGGTCTTTCTGTGACCCCGAGGGTCCCAAGACCACACTGTCCCAGTGAGGTTTCCACCCCCCACTTAGCCACTGGAGTGACGTCCCTCAGCAGAGCCAACTTCTAAAAGTTCCAATTTTGTGCTCTGCTCTCAATCACTTGCCCATAGCAGCTGACAGAGGCCCCCTCCCCCCGCCATCTATCTTCCTGAATATCACCTCAGATTCACTTCTCCACACATCCTACCTTCCAGAAAGTGGTCACTTTTCTGTTCAGTGAGTTGCTGCTATTCTTTTCTTCAATTTCCTGTTGAGTTCGTAGGTGTTCAGAATGGTTTGATCCCTATCTAGCTGAATTCCTGGGACCAGACAAAATTTAAGTCTCCTACTCCGCCATCTTGCTCCTTCCCCCCAAATTAATTGATTTTTTAAACGTTTTCCCTAAACTGTCAGTCTCCTAAATTAGGAAGTTAGGGAATAATTGAGAAAGAAAAAGTATGAGATCTGGGTAGGGAGTACAGTGTTATCTCCTACATAATTTTACTCATAGTTTCCTAAAAGACCCACCTCATTCCTTATTCTTTTACATCTACAGCAATGCTAGTCATTATGATCATGTGCTATAATCAGCAAGGCTTTTAAGGTTGGCACAATGGAGTTATTTATTTCCATTCAGAGGCTATACTGGCAATTTGTTGAAGCTGCCACCTGGTGGCGCTTGATTTATGGTTTCACATCCTGAAAAGCCTAGCTCCCCACAGGCATGGTTAATCACAAAGAATAAAATGCATTTGCAACACACTTTTGAATTAACCTAGGCTACTTCTTTAAAAATTAACACAGTTAAAACAGCAAAATTGGATTTCTATTACTTTATATTAATTTACAATCATTTAAGCACTTATCATTTAAACTGTACTCATGACAAATGACCCCAAAGGGAATCAGGATAGTTATGAAACCACTTGAATCAGAATTTTGGAATTCTTCACTCTTAGTTCCTCTTTGGTAAATTTGGAAAATATTACTTGCCTTAGCTACCTCAGAGACCATTTGTGAGGATGCAGTGAAATAATGACATGAAAGTCTTTAGAACCTGTGAAGTAATATGCAAATGTGAGTCATTAATGTTATTCCTACAGTCCTCCCTAGAGCAAGGCAAGAGGCCTCCAGAGACCATCCTCTTCAGATAGAAGGGTTTCCATGTTGAGTCCTATGTACTAAAAGGGCACACGTGAAAAGACATGCAGCTTACAAGACATGGGGCATGAAAATGTTATAGAATGAACACCCATACTCTCTGGGCTGTTGCAGCCAGGAAAGAGGAGACTGTCTAATAATATTTATCTACAGGAAGTCAAAGTATCACAGCATTCATATTTCTTCCCAAAGTAGGGAAGCAGTTTTCAATTTGAACTTTAATTAGGAAGTGATTCTTTCCTCTAACGGGAGTTTAAATCACACAATCCTTTGCCATAGCATGTTGAGAAGGATGTATGCACACCCATGGAGAGCACCCAGATGAAGAAGATGGCAATATGAACTCCTGGTTCAAAAAGGAAGACAGAGCTTCTGTTCCTATCTCGTTGAGTACTAGTACCAGACTTGACCCACTATCTCACCAGAAACAACTAGAAAACTCAACAAAATATATGAAACAACAGTTTTCAGACATTAGATCACCTGCAGCCTCAGACTTTAGTTGCTGAGAGAAAGGAAACTAGGCTTACAAAGTCACTGGCTTTCTACCTGGAGGCATCTTGCAGGTGTGAATCAAGGAGGGATAACCCAGGCAGAGTATAACCATCTCACTAAATTGGGATGAGATCAGAGGTAGTGAAGGCCAAGGTGGTTGGAATTTAAGGAGCAGAGTATCGAAGAAGAAGAAGAAGAAGAAGAAGAAGAAGAAGAAGAAGAAGAAGAAGAAGAAGAAGAAGAAGAAGATACAAAAAGAAAGAATTGTAATCTTTCTTGTAATCTCTGCCCAGGACCCAACTACTTATGCAGGGTGACAAGAACTGCTTCTATCAGGAGCTGTAAGCTGAATAGTTCCAAGAGTTAACATAAGGTAGAAAATGAGTGGAGAGAGAGAGAAATAGAGACAGAGAGACAGACAAGAACCAAGCATATGACACCCAGGAGCACACTGGTGTGCAGTAATAATGAGACCCAACTAAACATAATAAAAATAAATAAATAAATCTTTAAAAAAATAATGAGATCCAGAAAAATATCAATGGAATACAAACACAAAGAGAAGTAATTTAGACCAAAAGAGAGACAATTTTCATGATAAGATGACTACATTAAACCAGAACTCTGTTATATTTAATTTATAGCATTGCAAATTGTGGGGTCAGTGATTCTCAACAAATCTCCTGGGTGGCTCTGAAAAGTCCTAAGTTATAAAATCATTGGGTTACTGCTATAAATACAGACTTTATGAAACCATTCTGGCAGCAGCTAGAATTACATGCCTGGAGTGAAAAAAAAAAAAACAAAACAAAACAAAGAGCACCAGTTTAGCTGGTGTGCATTAGCTTATCAGTATCAGCTAGTAATATTAACACGATTCCATTTTGAGCTGTTGGACCTTCCCCAGGATCAACCCAAGTGTCCAACCAACCTGGGTTTTCCTCAGGACCTCTTGAATCTGCTTGTAACCCAGAACCTAAAGGATTAAGACATGGCAAACAAGAACCCTCAGGACACCTGACAGGTGATTACTTGCTATTCATGCCATAGTTTCGCTATATATTTTTAGCATAACCCCTGGTAAGCAGTAACTTTACCATAGCCTTAATTACAAAGTATATTTTCCTCTGGACATCCTATACATTAAAGATATACAATATGTTGCTAAGTCAACTTCAGATGACAGTTCTGAAGAGCCCAAGACCACAAACCAGCTTATAGCAGGGAAATGGCCTATCTACTCAAAGATTATGTCAACAAAAAGAGCCAGACCCTTAACTAGAGTTTCCTATTTGGTCAAAATATTCCTTGTGGAAGAGATTACTAACAAGGGAATAGAAAATCTGATTAGTGTAGTTAGCATGCTCTTACTAGCACTCAGTATTGTCTAGAGGAATGAATGCCTGGTCTCCTTTGGTGCCTGTGAGAATCGGACCTGCCCTAGACTTCCTTTATTCATTAAACATTTACTGATAATACTTTGTGGACAGATATGATACGTTAGGTATAGGGGGAAAAAAAGAAAGTCATTCATATTTCATTTGCTTTCTTTAATAATCTTAACATTACCTATATGCCACATAGTCTTTAAATGAGCATCATTAGGAATTTAGGTAAGATATCAACAAAGATAAATAAAGCCACTGAACTATGGCTAGTATAAAAACAAGGACCTAGTCTGACTTTTACACAACTTTATCCTCAGCATATATCATAGTTTCTGGCATGTAGTAGGTGCTCAATAAAAGTACATTCCTTTCTAGCTCATTTTCTCCATCCTCATCCAGGCCAGTAAGTCTGTGTCATCCATCCATCCATCCATCCATCTAGCCATCCATCCATCTATCCATCTACCTATTATTGAATGCCTTCCATAATCCTTGCACTTTTCATTTTATATATTCTATCTGTGTCAGCTAAGTTTCAACCAGGGAAACAAAATAACTAAAAGATATAACTCTCTGTGTGTTTATTTAAATAAAACTTCAAGTTATGTAGATATAGGAGCTGATTAAGCAACCCCTATAAAGCTGTTGTTTTCAGGTCTTATGCTGAAATTGAAGTCCACAGGAAGTAAAGTGAAGAGCAGAAAATAGAAATAAAGTGAAGGAGAGCAAGGACAAGCTAGAAGGCACAAGGCAAGCTAAAGCCCATGAAAATAAACTGAAAACTGTCAGTTGCTGTTGCCTTTGATCTTGATAATAAGGGTGTTCTCCAGAATCTTGGGCTCTTCATCACAGAACTAAGTATATGACCTAGATCAAGAATCTGAGAAACTGAAGGAGGACCCAGGAGAAGGGAGCACTTACAGAGCTGGCCAATGAAACAGCAGATAAGCAACAATATCTTTGAGCTATAAAATGGTTTAAATTATATTACTTCCCTTCCATCCTCCAAAGCTCAGTAAAGCATCTCTCTTGTGGTCCACCCTATCCAAAAACAGACAAGGAAGAAAATTCTGAGAAAAGTAGTTTAGCCAAGCTGACAGGTTATGGAGCCAACCATAGCAGTCTACTTAATCTCCTAATCTTAGGAAGTTAGTGTTATTATTTCCCTTGTACAGAGGGAAAAATTGAGACTGGAGAGTTTATGATCTCATAGTAATGGACACAGCTAGGATTTAATTGTAAAGTTCCCTCCCACTTCAGCATTACAGGGGAAAAAAAAAAAAACAGATGCTAATTAGAAGCAGAGTCGGTGTACCAATACCCTGTTTCAGAAGACAACAATGCACAATAGTAGATATTGGGGAAGAGCTGATCACTGCTCAGGCACAGTTGTAGCTAAAAACATAGCTAGTAAAGCAGACATTGGAGATACTTCTAGTAAGACACAGAAGCAGTTATACAGAGGTTTCTATGTGGAGGCCTGCTTTTGAAAAACAGGGCATCAGATTGGCTGCAGGAATCAAGATAGCCAGAGCTACAACACAACTGCAGGAGGCATGATTCATTCAAAATATAATGTAACTCTGCCCTCCAGAATTGTGTCCCACAATGGTTCTGAAGTCAGCAAGCTATAGGCTGGACTGTTCAGCTATATATACACCACAGAGAACAGCACCATCTCTAACAACTTGAGACAATTTAATGAGTAGATAAATACTCTTGAGAGACAATGCTCATTTACACAGAGTACTCACATGTTAATCAGTCCTATGCATCCAAAAATACACATGCACACATGTGTACACACACACACTTGTGCGTACACAGGAACCTTCCTCATGGAGAGAAAGTTGAGAATTGCAATGTCGTTTGAATTTTTTCATATTCTGGCTACTGTTGCTGTGTTAGTGCAGTCATACCTGTGTTTGGCAGTCTGTCTAGAAGTGAATTTTCTGATGACAACTGGTCTTTCAATGTTTCGTCTCATATAGTTTTGAAAGTTGATTCTCTTAATGGCATATTACCGCATATAACGTAACACGTAGATGCAGTTATTAGAAACTGTCCATCTCCCATTCTAAGTAAGAACAGGAAGGAAATATCTGCCATAAGAAGAGCTGTTCCATTTATGAAAATGATGAATAGCTTCAAAAAAGTAGGGTCATTTATAACAATAGGTGTCAGAAGGTTTGGTACATGAACAATAGACTGAGCCTGATAATATCCAGAAGAAAAGGCCATCATTGTGTCAGGGGTACAGTCGATCCCAGCAATGTTGCATTATTAAACACTTCTCGTGTCAGGCAAGCAGCCTGTTTACATTCATGAGCTCTGGAAACACCTCTCTTCCCATTTCACTGTTGCCAGGCTGAAGAAGCAAAGTGGGAGGGGCAAGGGTGGACTCCTCATTTCCATCAACACACCCCTGCTGAGCATGGAATGGACAACCCATTGCACTCAAAAAAGAGATAATCCTTTCCATTCACCTCTTAGGCACTCCTATCTGGGATAACCCATTCCACTTTTTTAAAAAAGTGCTTTTCAAGAATTTGATTCATCATCCTTATTTGGAATCTTCCTGAGCTCTATCATTTTCCTTCAAACTATTGGGCACAGAATGCTAGGAAATTGGTCTGAGCTCTCAGAGTGAAATATTCTTATGGTGGGGTCAGGAAAGGAGTCCAAGATTCTCCCTCTGAAAACCAGTCTTCAGATTTACCTCCTCAGCTTTACAACTGGTGTATCTTGAAACCAGCACTGATAATGCTTTGGGAATGCCTTTTATTTTACATCAAGAAAATAATTTCAGATGTCCAAAGAAGACTGGAATAATCTATTCTGCCATGGGGATAAACAACTCTCTAATATAAGGATCATTTCAACTTAAAATAATTAAAAGAGAGAAGTCTCATTAAATACACTGGACATAAAACTAATCAAATTTTATTTTGCTTTCCGAAATTGGCCTGCATTTGAAAATGTAAATAACATGAGGATAACACTGCATACACTGTCTTGAGAAACTATAGTGAAACATGAAGAAGGAGGGCAGGGCTCTGTTGAGCATCTATTAATGAAGCTTTCAAGCACCAGGTACGGGCTTGCTACAATACCTCCAAGTCCCTAATTCATTCTACCATTGGATTATTGATAATTAAAACAGATAATTGCAGAGGAGATCATCTAGTGCAACCTCCTCTTTTCATGTATGCAGTAACTAATAATTTAGGCCAAGTAACTTAGTTAAGGAAATCCAGAAATGTGGGAATCCCAAGCCAGGTCCCTTTGCATTCCCTTGTTGTGTCCCTCTACACTAGGAACTATAAAAAGCTGGAGGACTTTAAGATAAGGATAAGAGGGTTCACTAAGAAAAAGTCTTGATGCAGTGCATTGAACCTATTTTTCTACTCTAAAGTCATTTTTCCCCATTTCTGTAACGTAATTTTTCAGATGGTTACTATTCTTTTCTATTGGGTTCTGCTTCAAGGGGCTGAAGAATACACCAGTGATTCAAAGCTACATTATTTTCTTCATCAAGAGAAATATCTTTAAAGCCACTGGCTTTTAGTTTAAAGGCCCAGGAGACAACAGCTCAGGTTGTTTAGTCAGATCACAATATAAATTGGAGAACCAGGTTTTGTAACATTTCATACTAGACAGCATGCTTCTGATCTGTTTCCTGTTCCTATTCTAAATTCTTCTAACTTCTAACCAGCAGTTGCTAAATGTCTCCAGTAATAATCTCACAATAGGATTTTTGGAAAATTCAAATCCCCATGTAATAAAAATATGGAAAATTATATTTTTAACATCTTCATTAAGGTTTAATTGATATAAGATAAGCTGAATGCATTTAAAGTATACAACTTGGTAAGTTTTTGCATATTATGAGTTTGTGAAAGCATAAGCACAACAAAACAGTTGCTTTAGTCTACTTCTGCTATAAGATAGTAATTTCATTTCTTTTGATTATATACCCAGAGATGTATTACTGGATCATTTGGTAGTTCTATTTTTCATTTTTTGAGGAACTTCCATAGTTTTTTCCACAGTGAATGTACGAATTTACACTCCCAACTACATTGCATAAGGATTCTCTACAACCTCACTAACACTTGATTTTTCTCTTTTTGATGACAGTCATTCTAACAGATGTGAGGTGATATCTCATTGTGATTTTGATTTGCATTCACCTGTTGATTAGCGATGTCAAGGACCTTTTCATGTACCTTTGGCCATTTGTATGTCCTCTTTGGAAAAATGTATATTCAAATCCTGTGCCCATCTTTTAATCAGATTTGTTTTTGTTTTTGCTTTTTGCTATTAAGTTGTATGAGTTCCTTATGTATTTTGGGTATTAACCCCTTATCAGATAGATGATTTTTAAGTATTTTCTCTCATAGCATAGATCACCTATTCATTTTGTTGATTGTTTCTTCTCCTGTGCAGAAACTTTTTAGTTTGAAGTAGTCTGACTTGTTTATTTTTGCTTTGTTGCTTGGACTTTTGGAGTCATATCCAAAAAACCATTGCCAAGACCAATGTCAAGAAGCTCTCTACCTAGCTTTCTTCTGGGAATTTTACAGTTTCAGGTCTTAACTTCAAGTCTTTAATCCATTTTGAGTTAATTTTTGTAAGTGGAGTAAGATAAGAATCTTCAATTTTTTTCATGTTGATTATCTAGTTTCCCCAGCATGACTGATGAAAGAGATCATCCTTTCCTCATTGAATTTTCTTGGCTTTCCTTGTCAAACATTAGTTGACCATTAATGTGTGAGTTTTTTTATGGGCTCTTGACTCAGTTCCATCTATAAGTCTGTTTTTATGCCAGTACAATACTGTTTTGATTACTATAGCTTTGTGATAAAGTTTGAAACCAGGAATTGTGATGCTTCATTCTTTCTCAGGATTGCTTTGGTTATTCAGTCTTTTGTGGTTTCAGACAAATTTATGATTGTTTTTCCTATTTCTGTGAAAAATGCTTTTGGAATCTTCATAAGGATTACAAAAAAATTTATCAATGGCTTTGGGTACTACGGATATTTTTACAATATTAATTCTATCTATGAATGCTGGATATATTTCCAATTATTTGTATGTTATTCAATTAGTAGCATTCCGGGGATAAATTCTTCTTGATCGTGGTGTATGATCTTTTTAATGTGCTGTGGAACTTGATATGCTAGTATTTCGTTGAGAATTTTTGTCTATGTTCATTAGAGATTTTGGTCTGTAGTTTTCTTGTAGTGTCCTTGTCTGGCTTTAGTATTAGGATGATTCTGGTCTCATAAAATTAGTTTAGACGTGTTCTCTCCTCTTCAGTTTTTGGGAAGAATTTGAGAAAGATTGGTATTATTTCTTCTTTAAATGTTCTGCAGAATTTACTAGTGAATCTATGCATTTGATCCTGAAGTTTTCTTTCTTGGGAGGTTTCTGATTACTGGTCCAGTCTCCTTACTAGTAGTTGATCTACTCAAATTCTCTATTTTTTCATGATTCAATCTTGGTAGATTGTATGTTTCTAGAAATTTATCTATTTATTCTAGGTTATTCAATTTTTTTAGCACGTAATTCTTCATAGCAATATCTATGATCTTTTGTATTTTTTGTGGTGTCAGTTGTAACATCTCTTTTGTTTCTGAGTCTATTTATTTCAGTCTTCTCCCTTTATTTTTCATAGCTAATTCTAACTAAAGGTTTATCAATTTTGTTTACCTTTTCAAAGCCTTAGTTTCATTGATCTTTCGTATTGTTTTTCTGGTATCTATTTCATTTATTTCTAATCTTATCTTTGTTATTCCCTTCCCTATGCTAACTTTGGGCATACTTTGCCCTTCTTTTTCTAGTTCCTTGAGATACAAAGTTAGAATGGTTATTTGTGATCTTTCTTTTTTCTTAATGTAAGCATTTATGGCTATAAAATTCCCTCTTAGAATTGCATACCATAAGCTTTGTTTTGTTTTGTTTCCATTTTAAGTTATTTTAAAATATGTCTTGATTTCTCTTTATATTTCATCTTCGACCCATTGATTGTTCAGGAGTGTGTTTAATTTCTAAGCACTTGTGAATTTCCTAGTTTTCCTCCTTTTATTGATTTCTGTATTCATATCTTTGTGGTTGTAAAAGATACATGACACGATTCAATCTTCTTACGTTTGCTGAGGTTTGTTTTGTTTGCTGAGGTTTGTTTTGTGACTTAATATATGATTTATCCTGGAGAATGTTTCATGTGCACTTGAGGAAAATGTGTGTTATTCTGCTGTTGCATGGAATGTTCTGTACGTGTACATTAAGTCCATTTGGTCTGAGGTATAGTTCAAGTCACTTGTTTCCTTATAGATTTTCTCTCTGGATGATCTATGTATTGCTAAAACTGGGGTATTGAAGTCCCCTACTATTATTGTATTATTGTCTGTTTCTCCCTTCAGATCTATATTTCTTATATCTCTAAATACAATCACATTCTGAGGTACTAGAGGTTAAAACTTCAAACATAATAATTTTGAGTTAAGGATCTTGAGATAAGAAGATTATCCTGGATTATCTGATTGGTCCCAATATAATCATAAATGCGCTTATAAGAGGGATCCAGGAGACTTCAGACTCAGGAAAAGGCCATTTAGTGATATCAAAGATTGGAGTGATGCAGCCATGAGCCAAAGAATGCCAGACTTTAGGCAGTGGAATAAATAAGGAAGACATTCTTTCCTGCAGCTTCCAGAAGAAATCAACCCTTTTCACACCATGATTTTAGGACCTTAGGATTAATTAAGGACTTTGATCGGAAATGAAAGAGAATAAATTTGTATTATTCTAACCACTAAGTTTGTGGCAGTGAGTTACCACAGCAATGGGATTCTAATATACCTCGGTAGAACTCAGGAGAAGACATCTGTAACCTACAATGGTAGAAACATTAGATTGGCAACAGACCTATCCACAGAGACTGGAAGGCCAGAAGGACAGGCATGATAATACTCAGAGCACTAAATGAGAAAAGTAGGCAGCCAAGAATACTATATCCAGCTAGGCTGTCATTGAAAATAGAAGGAGAGATAAAACGATTCCAGGACAAACAAAAACTAAAGGAATTTGCAAACATGAAACCAGACCTAAAAGAAATCTTGAAAGGGGTCCTCTAGGCAAAGAGAGAGCCTAAAAGCAACATAAAACAGAAAGGTACACAGACATTATACAGTAACAGTCACCTTACAGGAAATACAATGGCACTAAATTCATAACTTTCAATAGTTACCCTGAATGTAAATGGGCTAAATGGCCAATCAAAAAACACAGACAATCAGATTGGATAAAAAAACAAGACCCATTGATATGCTGTCTGCAAGAGACTCATTTAGACTGAAAGAACCCCCAGATTGAAAGGGAGGGGGTGGAAAACCATTTACCATGCTAATGGACACCAAAAGAAAGCTGGGGTGGTAATGTTTATATCAGACAACTTAGATTTTAAACCAAAGACTGTAATAAAAGATGAGGAAGGGCACTATATCCTACTTAAAGGGTCTATCCTACAAGATCTAACAATTGTAAATATCTATGCCCCTAACATGGGAACAGCCAATTATATAAGCAAATTAATAACAAAAGCAAAGAAACACATTGACAACAATACAATAACAGTGGGGGATTAACACCCCCCTCACTGAAATGGACAAATCATCTAAGCAAAAGATCAACAAGGAAATAAAGACTTTAAATGACACACTGGACCAAATAGACTTCACAGATATATTCAGAACATTCCATCCCAAAGCAACAGAATACACATTCTTCTCTAGTGCCCATGGAACATTCTCCAGAATAGATCACATCTTGGTCACAAATCAGGTCTCAACCAGTACCAAAAGATTGGGATCATTCCCTGCCTATTTTCAGACCACAATGCTTTGAAACTAGAACTCAATCACAAGAGGAAAGTCGGAAAGAACTCAA
>NW_027901258.1:0-237 GCF_054177405.1 Leptonychotes weddellii | reverse complement strand
CTTTTCAAACTGTTGCTCTGTGCTGTGTCTCAGCTGGATTATTTGTTATACTTGTTCTTTAAAGATGGGGAGTCAGTTTCTTATTTTCTGCAGCCTCTTCTAGAGCTGAGGTCACTGATTTTTAAAGTTCCTGGTATTAAGCCCCTCTGATTGTAAAAACTCATGAAGTTAAGCCCCTCTGATTTTTTGATTTTCAAAGCCAGATGTTAGAAGAACTCATCTTCCAGTGCAGGTCCC
>NW_027901257.1:0-237 GCF_054177405.1 Leptonychotes weddellii | reverse complement strand
TCACAACCCTTCCCACCCCCTAGAAGAACCACTGTCCTGGCTTTTATAGTAACAATGTTCTGATGTTTCTTTATGGTTTTGTCATTTACCTGTGCATCCCTAGATGTCAAGTTTAGTCTTGGCCAGTTTTTTTCTTTTGAGTGTTTTTTAATCTACAGGTTAAACTCCTCTCCCTCCAACCCCTCCCTTTCTTTTTTTTTTTTTTTAAAGATTTTATTTATTTATTTGAGAGAGAGA
>NW_027901256.1:0-237 GCF_054177405.1 Leptonychotes weddellii | reverse complement strand
TTCTGCACAGGGTTCAGCCAAGGAGAGAAGGTGGAGCAGCATCCTTCTACCCTGAGTGTCCAGCAGGGAAGCAGCTCTGTTATCAACTGCAGTTATTCAGACAGTCGTTCAGAGTACTTCCCTTGGTATAAGCAAGAGTTTGGAAAAGGTCCCCAGCTCCTTATATACATTCGTTCAACCATGGCCACCAAAGAAGACCAAAGACTCACTGTTTTTTTGAATAGGACGGCCAAACAT
>NW_027901255.1:0-237 GCF_054177405.1 Leptonychotes weddellii | reverse complement strand
TCAAGTGGTACTGCTTGGGGCTTGCAAATGGGGGGCTGGGCCAAGTGAGGAGAAGGAAATGCTTTTTCTCTGCCTCACCTGTGTGTTGTGAAATTGTTCTTGTCACTCTTGTCCGTGGGGAGGGGAAGAACATTCACTGCCTGGCCAGAAGCTTCTCCAAAGGCTTCTGACTGGAAATGCAGGTCAAGGAGGCCCAAGCAGCAAGGACTCAGCCTTCCTCAGCTGACTCCCCCTAGG
>NW_027901254.1:0-237 GCF_054177405.1 Leptonychotes weddellii | reverse complement strand
GGACTGAGCCCCGCATGGGGCTCCCTGCTCCGCGGGAAGCCTGCTTCTCCCTCTCCTACTCCCCCTGCTTGTGTTCCCCCTCTCGCTGTGTCTCTCTCTGTCAAATAAATAAAAATATTAAAAAAAAAAAATTCAGTTCCAGAGACAGAGGTCTACTTCGATCTAACGATAAAATTTATTCTTTGGGCAGAAATCAGCAAATGATGACCCCTGCCAAGCCAAATGCTTTTTTTTTTT
>NW_027901253.1:0-237 GCF_054177405.1 Leptonychotes weddellii | reverse complement strand
GAAAAATAGGGCGCCTGGGTGGCTCAGTTGGTTAAGCAACTGCCTTCGGCTCAGGTCATGATCCTGGAGTCCCTGGATCGAGTCCCGCATCGGGCTCCCTGCTCGGCAGGGAGCCTGCTTCTCCCTCTGACCCTCCCCCCTCTCATGTGCTCTCTGTCTCTCTTATTCTCTCTGTCTCAGATAAATAAATAAAATCTTTTAAAAAAAAAAAAATGATGAAAAATATTTATTTTAATT
>NW_027901252.1:0-237 GCF_054177405.1 Leptonychotes weddellii | reverse complement strand
ATATAGTATAGTATATAATATAGAATATATAGGATATATTCTACTTAGTATAAAGTCACAGTAATCAGAACATTGGAGTTGGCACAAAGGTAAAGAAAGCAATGAAACAGAATAGAAAGTTCAAAAATAGACCCACACCAATTTGGACAAATGATTGACAAAAGTACAAAAACATTTCTGGGATAAAAGAACAAACAAAAAACGAAAGACTTTTTCTTTTTTTTTTTTTTTTAAGAT
>NW_027901251.1:0-237 GCF_054177405.1 Leptonychotes weddellii | reverse complement strand
CTGGGGCACAGGACAAATTAGTTCTATGTGGGGATGGTAGTTTTTCCATCTTCACTTGTCTCTGATGCAGCTTACACAAAATAATTGTTGTTCTGTTACCTGAGTATCACTCTGTAATTGAAAAAAGTCGCAACTGCTTTGTTGACATTCTGAATGTTTTCAATACAATTTATCAGGAAAAAAAAAAAATGGGGGGGGGAATCTTAAAGTATGGCTTCTAGACCAGCAGTTTCAGCA
>NW_027901250.1:0-237 GCF_054177405.1 Leptonychotes weddellii | reverse complement strand
TGCCCCACCCTGTCACCGTCCTCATCCTCCGTGTGTACCTGTGATTGGCACTTGGGGAACTGCACTGGGTGGTGTGTGTCCATAAAATGCGGTGTCAGTACTGGGTATTTACCCCAAAGATACAAAAGTAGGGATCCGAAGGGGTACGTGCACCCCGATGTTTATAGCAGCAATGTCCACAATAGCCAAACTGTGGAAAGAGCCAAGATGTCCATCGACAGATGACTGGATAAAGAA
>NW_027901249.1:0-237 GCF_054177405.1 Leptonychotes weddellii | reverse complement strand
GCCCTCACAGGTGCTTTCTCTCTCCCCCTTCCCTCTTAAAAAAAAAAAAGAGAGAGAAAAGCAGGAAAAATATCTCCAATACATGCAAGAGTATATTTCCTTTTTATGCAAGGAGTTCTTATAAGTCAATATCAGGAACAACCCAAGAGAAAAATGTCCTAAAATAGGAACATATGCTTTAACAGAGGAAAAAATACAAGTGGCCAATGAACACGTGAAAAGATGGTCAATCTCATG
>NW_027901248.1:0-1510 GCF_054177405.1 Leptonychotes weddellii | reverse complement strand
GGAGGGGACACAGACCTGAGAGAAGATTTGGTGTTAGGAACAAAATGAAGCGGGACACCATGCTGGATGCCTGCTGGGTGTAGGGAGCCTTCTGAGGAAGGTCAAGGAGAGCCACATGAGGTCTGACTGCTGAGCGCGCATCTGAGCGACAGTAAAAATCGGGGGGAGAGAGAAGAGCTAGCGCGGCTCCCTTGAGGCGGGCAGGGGTCACCGAGGACCCCAAAGGGCGTGGCAAGGAGTTTGGATTTTATTCCAAGGGCAACGGAAACTAATGGAGAGATGTGATCTGATTTGTACTTATCCAAGATCGCTCTGGGGTAATGGGACCAAGAAACGAGGCTGGGTCGCTGGCAGGGGAGGACTCAGGACTGGGTGATGGATGTGGAGGGGAAGAAAACAGATTTTCTTTGAGGGAAGAGTGAGAAGGGCTTAGTGATAGTCAAAGAGGAAGAAGCCCATGAAGGTGCAGGGTGGGTTCCTCAGGCAGACAAAAGAGCCGGGCAGGAGCCCTGAGGGGAGGGGCCGCAGGACCGGGAGAGGGGGTGGAGAGGGAGGGGTGGGCAGGCGGGTCGCTGGAGGAGTGTACTGATCCACACACGAGTATTTACTGAATGTTGGGCATGGGTTAGGCCTGGGTACACAACGATTTAAAAAAATCTTACCTGCAAGGTGCTTGCATTCTGGTACAGGGAGAGAGAAAATCAACATGATAAAAAAAATAATGTGATATGCAAAAATATAAAACAGACTAAGAGGTATCTGAAATGCTGAGTGAAGAGATGTTTGTAATTTTAAGTAGAATGGTCAGGAAATGCTCACTGACCAAGACTTGGTGAGGGAGCAAACCATATCTGGGGAAGAGCTATCCAGGCCTCAAACAGCAGGTGCAAAGGTCCAGAGGCAGAAGTATTCCTGGTATGTTAGAGGGCCTGGAAGGAATTGAGGGTGGCTGGAGTGGAAGACCAAGAAGACAGCAGGAGGAAAGAGCTGTGGAGGGATGACACATGGAAACGACTTGTTTTTTCTTTTTTAAAGATTTTATTTATTTGACACAGAGAAAGAGATAGTGAGAGAGTGAGAGAGAGCACATTTAGGGGGAGCAGCAGGCAGAGGAAGAAGCAGGATCCCCGCCGAGCAAGGAGCCCGATGTGGAGCTCGATCCCAGGACCCTGGGATCATGACCTGAGCTGAAGGCAGACGCTTAACCGACTGAGCCACCCAGGCGCCCCTAAAAATATTTTTTATTGAGATGAAATTCATTTAACATAAAGTTAACCATTTTAAAGTGTAGAATTCAGCAACATGAACTGCATTCATACTGTCGTGCAAGCACCACCTCTGTCTAGTTCCAGAACATTTTCATCCTGCCAAATGGAAACCCCATTCCCCAAGCCCCAGTGAGCAGTCACGCCCCGTTCTTCCCTCCTTGCAGCCCCTGGCAAGCACTAATCTACTTTCTATTTCTATGGGTTTTCCTATTCTGCACATTTCACAGAAATGGAATCATACG
>NW_027901247.1:0-237 GCF_054177405.1 Leptonychotes weddellii | reverse complement strand
TCCTTGAAAGCTATTCTGAAATTGTGACGTCAGCACCTTCATCTCTTACATAAAACGGTCTCTCTCTCTCCATATTGATTCAGCTCCTAAAAGGCTGGTGTGACGCTTCTGAGTTTAATGTTATTGCCCAGACTGTTATTATTTAGACTCCAGACATCCATTTCCCAAAATGCAGTGCTGCACATTAAAAACAGTCAGCCTTTTTTCCTAGTATTTCTTTATTCATCAGGTCTTACT
>NW_027901246.1:0-237 GCF_054177405.1 Leptonychotes weddellii | reverse complement strand
TACTTTGAGTAATAAGCACTAGGTAACTGGCTATTCAGATTGACCAACATTTGGTGGGGGCACTTGAACATTGAGTTCTTCAGTAGGATACTAATTGTCTAAAACCCACAAGCAATCAGGTCCTCATTTCGTTATGGAATCCAGTTGCCAGATGGATTCCTCACGTGGCTGCATTTCTTCATATGCAAAACTTAAAATTTTTTTTTTTTTAAAGATTTTATTTATTTATTTATTTGA
>NW_027901245.1:0-237 GCF_054177405.1 Leptonychotes weddellii | reverse complement strand
CCACGGACTCCATATAACTTTGTTTCTTGAGATGACCGAGCTCTCTATGAGGTTCCTTGCAAAGCTTCTCTTTTTAGGTTGGTCTTTAAAGGTTTTTCCCTAAAATCACTGAATTGTATCTCTATTTTTAAAAGTTTAGAAGTGTTTCTCAATGAATTTGAATATCAGGAAACATCTGAGCATTAAAGCAGCCTTACACCTTAGTTAAGGCTGATCTCACAGTGATTGTCCCCACCA
>NW_027901244.1:0-237 GCF_054177405.1 Leptonychotes weddellii | reverse complement strand
CACAAGGTTTCAATTCAGGAACAGGGCAGAGCTCTCAGGGCCAGTTCTGAAAGATCGGAAAGACCGCTGATGTCTTTCCCCCTCCACCATGCCTCCTTAGGTACCAGAGTTTTAGGATTTTGTTTTGTTTTGCTTTCTCATTTTCCGGTATTGTTGCTATCAATATGTCCCTTTCAATAATGAACTTTACATTTTTTTTTAAATTCCCTATTTTCATCCAAACCTTTTAGTCCAGAA
>NW_027901243.1:0-237 GCF_054177405.1 Leptonychotes weddellii | reverse complement strand
ATATTTTGAACTTGGTTTTGATGTCATTATACCTTTGAAAAATTGCTTCCACATGTACAAAATAGGAATACTCAAATAAAAAACCTGGAATTATATCACAAAAAAGTTTAACCCTTTTGCATATAACATCTTAGTTTTTCATTATTTTTTTCTTGTGTGGTGTTTATTGTTCCTCATATGTAGATAATATAATCTATAGCGACTGCTAAAAACAACTAATTATTAATGAGATCAGGA
>NW_027901242.1:0-237 GCF_054177405.1 Leptonychotes weddellii | reverse complement strand
ATTTGATGCCTGCTCCAAAGAAATTAACAATGCATCAAGGCTGTTAATCTCATTGTTTAATGGGGGCTGGCTTCCAGAGCCTGAAGGGAGAACACTGTTTTGTTTTGTTTTAATTAATTAATTAATTTATTCTTATGTTAATCCCCATACATTACATCATTAGTTCTAGATGAAGTGTTCCATGATTCATTGTTTGTGCGTAACACCCAGTGCTCCATGCAGAATGTGCCCTCCTCA
>NW_027901241.1:0-237 GCF_054177405.1 Leptonychotes weddellii | reverse complement strand
TACATCAGTATTTGAACCAAGATGTTTTCGTGCCCTTGCTGAATACTTTCTTGAAGGCTTTTTCTTCCTCAGTAAAGAAAGAACATCTCTGTCCTGGATAGAAAGTATTTTTATGTGATTTCTAACTAGTGATATTATTTTGATTAAAAAAAAAGTGCACAGGGGCGCCTGGGTGGCTCAGTCGTTAAGCGTCTGCCTTCGGCTCAGGTCATGATCCCAGGGTCCTGGGATCGAGCC
>NW_027901240.1:0-237 GCF_054177405.1 Leptonychotes weddellii | reverse complement strand
GACTGAGGTAGAGGATCTGCTTCTGTGTTCCCTGCTTGTGGAGGTGGTAAGACCGGAGAAGAAAAGGTCATAGGATTTTTGGCAGATAGAACTAAGAGCAATTTTGAGACAAGATGTCTGTAGTGCAAGTGTGATCCCCTGGGCCTGAGGGAATTGGGTGGGCAGGGACTGCAAATGTTCAAACAGAAATGGTTAAGCTAATGTCCCAATAATTAGAGAATACCACTCCATTGTTTG
>NW_027901239.1:0-237 GCF_054177405.1 Leptonychotes weddellii | reverse complement strand
AGAGGGGGGAGGGTCAGAGGGGGAAGCAGACTCCCTGCTGAGCAGGGAGCCCGATGCGGGACTCGATCCAGGGACTCCAGGATCATGACCTGAGCCGAAGGCAGTCGCTTAACCAACTGAGCTACCCAGGCGCCCCTGTTTGCTTTTTTAGATTCCACATATGAGTGAGATCATTTTTCCAAAAAGGACATACAAATGGAGTAGGTTTCCCCATTTCACAGATAAACAAACTGGGGC
>NW_027901238.1:0-1510 GCF_054177405.1 Leptonychotes weddellii | reverse complement strand
AATTAATCCGTCAGAAATGGAGAAATGGGAGTATGAATTAATTAACTCAAAAACAAACATTTTTTTCTCCTTATTTAGTTTGGAATTATTTAATAATCATAAAAAGTGTTTGGTTTCATGATTTAAACACAGATTTCCTAGCCAAGTAATATCATAGGCCCAGTGAGAAATACTTTGAGTGTGTTGTCCCGGCTATCTAGCTTTACAAGAGGGCTGATTCACCTTAAGACAATTTGTGGGTGAGTAAAACACTCCAGAGTTTGATCTTCTAGAAGAAGATATAAGACATACACATGTAAGCCAACTAGAATGCTATTCTGTGAAGAATTAGTTACAATACAGAATTAACTAGCTTAGATAAGTGCAGTTTAACATTTAAAGTTAAAAGTTAAATGTTAAAGTTAACATTTAACACCTTAACATTAGTAATGAAAAGACTTTCACTACTTTTGGGTAATGTTGTTGGAAATCCAGCTGGACTAAGATGAAACTATATTCTCAACTTGAATGAGATCCCAGTCTACAGCAGAAGACAGCCCCATAATGACAAGACTGCTATCCTATGGAATAAGCACACCACTATAGATGTATGCAAGGCATAATGGTTGTATAGAGAAAGGTGCAGTCGACCTCATGAAGAGAATCAAAGGAGGTTCATATAGAGAGTAATATTTAAGATGGCTCTTAAAGAATAATCTCACTGGGAAAAACAAGAGGGAGAGAGGAATTCCAGAGAGAAGGAAGAACATATACAATGGAAGGTGGCAGAGGAGAGCATGAGTGTTCAGGGAAATGCAAGTTCTCTGATATTGCTGTACGTCGTTATAGGGAAGAGTATAAAGTGACAGATTAGAAAGATAGGAGTGGGCTAGATAATAAGAATTTTTTATACTACAGTAAGGAGATGGGAATGACTTCTATGGGTGATATTGACTCCAAAAGAGTTGACTGTATAATGGTAAATCTGGAAGCAGCATGAAAAGATGAGCTGGGGGAAGAAGAGATGGGCACAAATCAGGGGATTGTTATAGTAGCTCAAGACCAAGTGAAATAAAAGGACCTAAACTAGACTATGTATGAAGACATGGTAGTCATGAATCATAGTTAGGAGGGGATCAAGAGCAGGGAGAGAGAGGGAGGGAGAGAGGCATCTTGGATGGTTTTCAGGTTTTGCCTTGGGCGACCTGGTCCATTGAGGTGTCACATTGATGAAGATGAGCAAATTGTGAGTACTGGAAAATTAAGACCTGCCTTTCTCTATTTCTTTTAAGGCATTATGGTATATTACATAGAGCTGGGTTTAGGGGTGCCTGGGTGGCTCAGTTGGTTGGGCATCCAACTCTTGATCAGTGCAATACAATAAAGTATGTATCCTATGAGTTTTCATTAAATTTTGTTAGAAGAATTGAAAACTAATGACTATACTTACACAAGCATTTACCAAGTAGTAATAACATATTATGTTGTGAATAATAATATTATGTTATGAGACACTCAAAGTAAAACAACA
>NW_027901237.1:0-237 GCF_054177405.1 Leptonychotes weddellii | reverse complement strand
TTATGATTCTATGGGAAGCTAAATTTATTTGTATTGAGAAAGACTGACTTTTTTTATGATGTTTTCCATCCACTTATTTAGATATATATATATTTTTTAAAGATTTTATTTATTTATTTGTGAGAGAGAATGAGAGACAGAGAGCACGAGAGGGAGGAGGGTCAGAGGGAGAAGCAGACTCCCCGCCGAGCAGGGAGTCCGATGCGGGACTCGATCCCGGGACTCCAGGATCATGAC
>NW_027901236.1:0-237 GCF_054177405.1 Leptonychotes weddellii | reverse complement strand
GTCTTGCAATAAGACAGCTGATTGTCCTAATGCCTCTCCCTTTTAGACATTCATCAATATTGCTATTTAGATTACATACATAGTGCATTTATGATTATGCTATTTAAAATGTCTCATATTTGTTGTTTTGTAGGCATTAGGCACTGGGCTGAAGACTTTAAAGCTCTTGTCTTATATGATTCACACAAACCCTAGGAGGCTGCAGATGAGGACATTTGTAAGATAGAGGTTAACCTG
>NW_027901235.1:0-237 GCF_054177405.1 Leptonychotes weddellii | reverse complement strand
TTTTTTTTTTTTAAAGATTTTATTTATTTATTTGAGAGAGAGAGAATGAGAGACAGAGAGCATGAGAGGGAGGAGGGTCAGAGGGAGAAGCAGACTCCCTGCCGAGCAGGGAGCCCGATGCGGGACTCGATCCCGGGACTCCAGGATCATGACCTGAGCCGAAGGCAGTCGCTTAACCAACTGAGCCACCCAGGTGCCCAATGCAGTCTTTTCTTAATACTCAAACAGTTATTGTTA
>NW_027901234.1:0-237 GCF_054177405.1 Leptonychotes weddellii | reverse complement strand
GGGCCAAATGGGTTGGAATCATCCGTGAGGGTGGGTTAGGTTTCGTAACTGCTAAGGAAGTGACAAGTCGCCAAGCACTATGTTTAGAGTCCCTGAGCGAGTCCTCTTCCCCGCCCACTCATCATCCAACCCATCAGCAACCTTTTAGGGGCTCCGTGTGAACGCCCACCTGCACCCTCCTACTTCCCTCTCCGTGACCGGCACCCTGCACGCATCCATCAACTCGACCGGCACCCT
>NW_027901233.1:0-237 GCF_054177405.1 Leptonychotes weddellii | reverse complement strand
TTGATCCCAGGACCCCGGAATTATGACCTGAATGGAAGGCAGATGCTTAACCGACTGAGCCACCCAGGCATCCCCAAAACCTCTTCTATTTTGAAATAATTTCTTTGTAGGATATCAGGCACTTTGACATACACTACCTTTCTGGAATTATAAAATAGTACGACAAAACTTGCACACTGCAAAATGTCCAAAATGTGACATACGATCAGACTGATTTTGCAGCACTTCCATTGTTAT
>NW_027901232.1:0-237 GCF_054177405.1 Leptonychotes weddellii | reverse complement strand
TTAACATGTTTGTGTAGTCAAATCTATCTTTTTTTTTTAATTTTTATTTCCTTTGGTTTCTACAACTTATTTTTTGTAATCCTACCAATGCCTATAGTCCATATAGGGCATTACCTCATTTAAAAACTTACCTTATAAAATCAAGGTAGACACCAATGAAGCATCGAAAAGGGCCAGGTAATATAATCTCTACCTCTTACGTTCTGAGGTTATTTAAGTATTTATTATAATATTGCT
>NW_027901231.1:0-237 GCF_054177405.1 Leptonychotes weddellii | reverse complement strand
GCCAAAAGTTGCCCAGCTCTGTCCTATTAATTTCCACCCCCCGCCTGGTAGGAAACACCCACAGGCAGCGGGCAGCGTTGCAGATCCTTACTGAAGGGAAAGAGATGGTCTCAGGTTGGCCACATTGCTCCGTGGGTGTTGCTTGCTTTGTACTTTTTGGAGCTGAGGCAGGGGAGCAAGTTGTAGGGAAACCATCCTTCTTGCCAAGCCACCGGGTGTCAGGAAACGGTCAGGAGA
>NW_027901230.1:0-237 GCF_054177405.1 Leptonychotes weddellii | reverse complement strand
CTCGTGTCCCCATTTCCTATAGGTTTCATCTTCTTTTGCTAGAGGAAGGTAATATTAAAGGTTCATTGGTTTATCAGAGTTCAGATTTTTAGAATGTTCCAAAAGTGAGCTGCAACAAGTTTATTTAGAAATTGTTTTTGTTCTCAGTATTTCCTTCCAAAGTAAAATATTCTGATTTTTTAATTTTCCTTATAGAGTAGGAAAATGATGTGTGTGTGTGTGTGTGTGTGTGTGTGC
>NW_027901229.1:0-237 GCF_054177405.1 Leptonychotes weddellii | reverse complement strand
TCTAGTTCAAAATCACTGAGTATTTCACATATTTAAATACCAAATATCTACTATGCATGATTAACAAGGATGGAATAACTCCAAATGCTACAAACTTTGTGACAAAGAAAGTTACATATACCATCTAGACACCAAATAAAACTCTTAGTCATGGAATTGAAATGAGAGTTTTTCCAATTTCATTTCAGTCGGTTCCTATGTGCATCTTCAGAAACACTGGATGTGGGGTGATAATAG
>NW_027901228.1:0-237 GCF_054177405.1 Leptonychotes weddellii | reverse complement strand
GCCAGAAACTGCAAAGATCTGGCCCCTAAGGGATTGTCTGTCTCTCATGCTTAAATTCACATGAATCCTGCAGTCCCTGTGGGAATATCAGCCTCCCTTCCCAGAGCTAGCTGGTGAGTGGTCTGCTTGCCTTTTTTGCACCCCATGCCACACCCTCCTCTGTTTCAAATCAGCAACCTGCTGGGCTTTGTACAAGTAGTAGCCTTTGGTAGAGAAGCTAATCTTTCAAATTATGGA
>NW_027901227.1:0-1510 GCF_054177405.1 Leptonychotes weddellii | reverse complement strand
CCAGGATCATGACCTGAGCTGAAGGCAGTCGCTCAACTGACTGAGCCACCCAGGCGCCCAGCAATTTAGATAATGAATATTGGCCTGCAGTGGTTTCTGCAGGTGTCCGTGTGTCTAGGCTTGGGGGATGAGGAAGGAAGTGACATCCACTAGCTCTCTCGGTCTTGGAGAAGATTCCCAAGATCCCTGCCTCTCTAGCACATGTTCTGAGATTAGTAAACAAACCTCCCTCCTGTATTCTCCAGGTGCTTTTCAAACTGATGTCTCCATGCTATATCTCCACAGGGCTCTTTGTTCTGCTGTCTCTTTAAGGGTAGTGACTCAGTTTCCTATTGCCCTCCTAACTCTCCCAGAGCTGAGTCCACTGATTTTTAAAGTTCCAGGTGTTAAGCCCCACTGATTGTAAGAACTTGTGAAATTATGTCCCTTTAATTTTCAAAGCCAAATATGATCGGGATTTGCTTTTCCAATGCCTGGAGCGCCTGTTTTGAGTGTCTGTTTCTTTTCCTTCTCCATTCCTGTGGCATTGCTCCCTCACAAGGACAGTCCTGTGGGTCTCTTTAGCTCCCAACCATGTCTCTACCCTTCCTACCCTTTGATGTGGCCCCATCTCTACATTAACTGTGGAGAGTCTGTTCTGCCAGTTTTCTGGTCATTTTTTGGGTTATTTACATTGATATGGGTATTATGTAGTTGTATCCATGCAACAAGGTGAGCTTAGGGTCCTCCTACTCTGCCATCTTTCTCTGAAGTAGCATTCCATATATTTTGAAATGTATGTTTTCATTTTCATTTAATTCAAAATATTTTATCATTCCTTTTTTGATTTTTCTCTTTGACCCATGGGTTGTTGGGAATTGTGTTTTATTTTCAAATGTTTGTGAGGCGTCTTTACATAATTCATTTCTAGTTTAACATCATCTTGGTCAGAGAATTATGGAGTGTCTTTCTTTTCCTGGTAATATTTTTTATCCTTTATATGGTTCTCTGATATGATTACTTTAAATTTACTTTGATTAATATTTGTATGCTGTATATTTTTCCATGTTTTCCTTATACACACACACACACACAACACATATCTTTATGGCAAACATGAAGCTGGTTTAGAAATTATATAGTTAGGTCTGGGTTTTTCATCCAACCTAGTAATGCTTTCTTTTAATTCATTTTAGACCATTTGCATATAATTAAATTACTGATATGTTTCAATTAAAATTTACTATCTCATTAGTTGTTTTCTATTGGTTATCTGTCATTGGTTTCTTTCTTCTATTTTTCTTTTGCCCTTTGCTGCCTTCATTTGAATCGAATATTTTCATTATTTCATTTTTTCTCCACTACTGGCTTCTTATTTATACTTTTTAAATTTGTTTGTTTGTTTTTAGTTGTTATCCTATGGTTAAAATATATATCCTTAGTTAATCATGATATACATTTAAATACTATTATATTGCTTCATGTGTAGTATAAGAACCTTACAGTGGGACATTTCTTTTTTTTTTTTTTT
>NW_027901226.1:0-237 GCF_054177405.1 Leptonychotes weddellii | reverse complement strand
AGGAGACCAGTCAATATCTACTCAGTCTTCAGTCCCAGGTTCAGATCCCACTTTACCTCTAAGTTGTCCTTGTAAAGTCAGAATTCTCTAAACGTATCTCTCTTCCGGGAGCCTGTCAGTCTTTGCTTGTACACTCCCATTTTAGTATCTGTTGTAATTTGTTTGGACTAGCTAGCTCTTTGCAAATTGTGGGGTTTTTCCCCCCCACTGAACTTAACTCCCTGATGCAGAAATTAT
>NW_027901225.1:0-237 GCF_054177405.1 Leptonychotes weddellii | reverse complement strand
CTGCTTCTCCCTCTCCCACTCCCCCTGCTTGTGTTCCATCTCTAGCTGTCTCTCTCTCTGTCAAATAAATAAATAAAATCTTTAAAAAAAAAAAAAAAGGCAATTTATAAATGCTATTTCCACATATAGTTTGTATTAAGGTCATATTAGATGCTATAGTAAGTAAACCTTGAATTCTAAATGACTTAAACAATGAGAATTCTTTGCTCACTCACATCGCAGTCTGATGTGGGTGTC
>NW_027901224.1:0-237 GCF_054177405.1 Leptonychotes weddellii | reverse complement strand
GACTGAGCCACCCAGGCGCCCGTGTTGCTTTGCATTTAAAAACCTTTTTAGGGCGCCTGGGTGGCTCAGTCCGTTAAGCGGCTGCCTTCGGCTCAGGTCATGATCCCAGGTCGTGGGATCGAGCCCCGCATCGGGCTCCCCGCTCTGCGGGGAGCCTGCTTCTCCCTCTCCCTCTGCCTACTTGTGTTCTCTCTCTATCTCTCTGTCAAATAAGTAAATAAAATCTTTAAAAAAAAA
>NW_027901223.1:0-237 GCF_054177405.1 Leptonychotes weddellii | reverse complement strand
TGTTTCTCAATGGTTAGTTCCTCTGAGCTATCGTCTCCGCTGGGCCTTCCCAGAACCACTCACATCGACACAGGGTTACCCACACTTTCCTGGGTGCTCCTATTGCATCCTCTTATCCTGACTCTAGAACTCCCTGTACTCGACTATGAGCACATTTGTTTTTGTCAGCCTCCTAAGCCAGGCTACGGAGCTCACTGAGCGCAGTCTTTCTCCTGTTTGCATCTCTTCTGTCAGCCT
>NW_027901222.1:0-237 GCF_054177405.1 Leptonychotes weddellii | reverse complement strand
CAGACTCCCCGCCGAGCAGGGAGCCCGATGCGGGACTTGATCCCGGGACTCCAGGATCATGACCTGAGCCGAAGGCAGTCGCTTAACCAACTGAGCCACCCAGGTGCCCCAAAATTCATTTTCTTATAAGCAATCATGATGAATCTGGGAGGAGAGTTGTCAAATCAGGGGCCATGCATTTAGTTTTCCCACTTGCCACATTTCAATTGAGAATTTTCAGTAATTGCACCATATAGT
>NW_027901221.1:0-237 GCF_054177405.1 Leptonychotes weddellii | reverse complement strand
ACTGTTAGATCTAGATATTCAGTATTTGGGTGATCATCGTACTATTTTCTCAAGTTTTCCATATATTTGAACATTTTCAAATTAAAATTTATTTTAAAAAATAAACATCAAAATTAGGGGGAAAAATAGTATTTTACTCTTCCTATATACCCCATTCTCTTATGAAACTCACTGCCCCCGTAGATATTTAAAAAAAAAAACAAAAACAGGGCGCCTGGGTGGCTCAGTTGGTTAAGC
>NW_027901220.1:0-237 GCF_054177405.1 Leptonychotes weddellii | reverse complement strand
ATACACATATCAAATCAAAAATTTCCAAACTGTTATCATCTATATAATCTAAATCATCTATGGGTGAGATTCTGGGTATGATCAATCCTGGGACAAAATTTGTCACCATCTCAGAACCTGTAAAAGAAATGATCTGATTCGCAAGTACAAATCATGGGGCAGGCATTAGGATAGACATTTATATTCTTTTTTTTTTTTTATGTCTTCTTTTTTTAATTCTTATGTTAATCCCCATAC
>NW_027901219.1:0-237 GCF_054177405.1 Leptonychotes weddellii | reverse complement strand
TGCGGTGGGAAAAATTCCAGTCATTTGAGATTTCAGGATTTTTTTTTTTTCTAAGTAAGCAAACACTTAACTGCTTTGAGTGCTTTCTGTTTGCCAGCTCCGTATACCACAGAGGCGAGGCCTGGCTTGGCCCAGAACTGGCAGGTCTGAGCACAGGACACTCTGCTAAATGGTTACATGGGAGCCGAAGGTGGCAGCGCTCAGGTCTGGAGGGAATAGACCTTAGAGTTTGGAGCA
>NW_027901218.1:0-237 GCF_054177405.1 Leptonychotes weddellii | reverse complement strand
AGCCAACACCCACCTGGGATGGGGTATAAAAGGCTCAGGAGGGAGGGAGGTTGTCAGACTCAGTGGCTTGGTCTTCCCAGCTGATCTGAACCTTCTGTGCAACCTCAGCCTAACACCATGACTTCCTGCTACATCAGCTCATCCCAGTGTCCAGGCAGCACCAGGATGCCTGCAGCAACAAATGTCTGTGGCTCCTCCACTGACATTGTGGGCCAGCCTGGGGCAGAGGCCAGGGCT
>NW_027901217.1:0-237 GCF_054177405.1 Leptonychotes weddellii | reverse complement strand
TTAGCTGACTGTAGAGTTGAGAGTCCATTTCTGGGGTCTCTACTCTATTCCATTGATCTATGAGTCTGTTTTTGTGCCAATACCATACTGTCTTGACTACAGCTTTGCAATATCGCTTGACGTCAGGCATTGTGATACCTCCAGCTTTGGTTTTCTTTTTGAACATTCCCCTGCCAATTCGGGGTCTTTTTGTTCCATAGCAATTTTAGGATTATTTGTTCCAGCTCTGTGAAAAAT
>NW_027901216.1:0-1510 GCF_054177405.1 Leptonychotes weddellii | reverse complement strand
ACAGTCGAATCCCAAAAATTTAGCATAGGGCCTATATCAAAGTTAGGTATTATGCATTAAGTGAAAAAAAAATTTTTTTTGCAAGTTTTTTCCCAAGTAATCTTCATAACAGCACTTGGGATAGGCAATATTTTCCTAATTTAGAATGAGAAAACCAAAATACAAAGGAGTTAAGTTAACTTGACCAAGATCCAAATCATGATTTAAATGAAAATATCTCTGATTCCACTATAACAACAGGACTGAGATCAGATGAACTGGGATGAAAGAAACAAAGAAACTGGAAAATCAGGGTACAATGTAATGAAAAGAGGGGATTGTGAGAAACTGAACGTTTTCCCTCTAAAATCAGGAAAAAGGCAAGGATCCTCTCATCACTCCTCTTACATTGTGCTTGGAGTCTCAGCTAGTGCAAAAAAGCAATAATCTGAAGTAAAAGGCATTGTCTATAAAGAATAGACAAAAACCTACTGGAAATAAATAATTGTAGCAAGGTCATAGGAGACAAAAAATATACGAAAATCAATTGCTTTCCTATACATCAGCCCTGAGAAATTAGAATTTGAAATGAAAATCACAATATCATTTATAATAGCTCACTAAAAAGGAAATGGTATAAATCTAACAAAATAAGTAAGGACTTATATATGGAAAACTACAAAACTTTGGAGAAAGAAATCAAAGATGATCAAAACAAAGAGAGATATTTCATGTTCAGGGACTAGAAGACTCATTTTTCAGATGTCAATTCTTCCCAACTGGATCTATAGAATCAATGCATTCCCAATAAAATCTCCACAAGCTATTTATGAATATTAATAAACTGTTTCTAAGGTTAACATGGAAAGCCAAAAGACCCATATTAGCCACCACAATATTGAAATAAAAGAAAAAGTTGGAGGACTCAGGATGCCTGATTCACAATTTACTATAAAGCTATAGTAATCAAGACAGAATGAAATTTTTGAAGACTAAACACATAGATTACTGGAATAGAAGAGAATGCCCCAAAACAAAACCAAACATACAAGTGCAGTTAACTGATCTTTGACAAAGAAACAAAGGCAATTCAATGGCAAAAAGAAAGGATAGTCTTTTCAACAAAAACAAAAGAAAGAAAGAAAGAAAGAAAGAAAGAAAGAAAGAAAGAAAGAAAGAAAGAAAGAAAGAAAGAGAAAGAAAAGGAAAGAACAAAAGAATGGAAGGAAGGAAGGAATCTAGACATGGATGCCATTCCTTTCATAAAAATTAACACAAAATGGATCACAGATCTAAACATAATCACAATTATAAAGCTTTTAAAAGAAAACAGGAGAAAATCTCTATGACTTTGGGTTTAGCAATGCGGTTTTTAATACAGTATCAAAAGTGTGATCCATAAAAAAACTCATGTTAAAATATTTTAAAATTAAAAACTTCTACTTGGTAAAAGACACTGTTAAGAGAATGAAAAGTCACAGATTGAAAGAAAATATCTGTATAATGCATTCTGATAAAGGACTTGTTTCCA
>NW_027901215.1:0-237 GCF_054177405.1 Leptonychotes weddellii | reverse complement strand
TCTTTCTTCTTCATCAAGAGTTCCCTTTCCTTAAGTCATTTTTTTTTCCATATCATTCTCCGTCATCAGTATCAATTACTAGATAGGTTACTTCTCTCAGGAGTATTGCATGTTAGAAGGAACCCGAAAGAAGAATGAGGTTGTGTGCCCAGCACTGTGGTCCATTAACTGTCCTCCTTTTTAATAGTCACATCAACATTCTCTTGTTTGGAGAGGATGGTGAAGGAGGAGCAGGGC
>NW_027901214.1:0-237 GCF_054177405.1 Leptonychotes weddellii | reverse complement strand
CCTCGAATCCGCTGCTGAGCCTACACAGCTGAGGCTCCTCAAGGAACCAGGGACATCCCCTGGAATCCGCTGCTCTGTAAAACCTCCTGGGAACACCCTCTTTGCCATCTGCAGGGGTGGGTGCTGGGAAAGCATGGGGGGAATCGTGTCAGCAAAGCTTGCTTAAAAGCCACAGAGGTTAGGAAACCAAAAAAGATAAACGAGAGAGGAGAGGCAAGAGGAATGCGGAAGGAGGGG
>NW_027901213.1:0-237 GCF_054177405.1 Leptonychotes weddellii | reverse complement strand
GAGGACGGGAGAAGCTTCAGGGGACCGACGAAGACGGAGATGGACCAACACAGACATGGGGAAGCAGATAGAGGCCTTGCAGCCTGGGGCCTGGAGAGGAAGACTGCCCAGCTCCACGGAGGCTGCACGGCCTGAAGCCACCAGCTGACCACAGCAATACCTGGCCCCCCCGCCCTCACCACCTCTCCCAGGTGGGCCAAAATCACAGGCTGAACATCCAAACAGCCCATTCATGGG
>NW_027901212.1:0-237 GCF_054177405.1 Leptonychotes weddellii | reverse complement strand
GAACTGCTTTGGGAAGCAAGGCTTAAATCATGAGAGCCGAGGGAGAGGGCTGTCACACAGAACATGACTCCTAACGGTTCATGGGACATGAAGGCAGCTTCCCTGTCCCAGTCATAGTGTAAATGGGGCTCTAATCGCAGAAAGGGCACCTCGTGCAGGCGGTCCAGTCTTTATCACCTGCGATCCCCTGGTATCTTTTTGCCTGTTAATCTATTCCCTTCCCAGGAAGACTAACCG
>NW_027901211.1:0-237 GCF_054177405.1 Leptonychotes weddellii | reverse complement strand
TGTTGAGGGGCAGACATGAGGATTTCCTTCCTCTGCTGTTTCTTGCCACGGGAATACTGTGTCTAAACTCATATATATCATATATATATATGATACCTAACATCAAGACATATAAGTTGTAGGGAGTAAAATGGAATTAAAATCCTTGTATTGGGCGCCTGGGTGGCTCAGTCGTTAATCGTCTGCCTTCGGCTCAGGTCATGATCCCAGGGTCCTGGGATCGAGCCCCGCGTCGGG
>NW_027901210.1:0-237 GCF_054177405.1 Leptonychotes weddellii | reverse complement strand
GCGGTGGTCAGCGCGTCGGCCACCTTCTTGCCGTGGGTCTTGACCTGGGCGGAGCCGGGGCTCAGGTCGAAGTGGGGGAAGTAGGTCTTGGTGGTGGGGAAGGCCATGAAGGTCCTGCGGGAGGAAGGGTTGGGCGAGCCAGGGTTAGGTGGGGCGGCGGAGGACAAGGGTCGTGAGGGGTCCCCGAGCCCTGATCCCAACAGGGGAGGGTTGGGTCCTCACCTCTCCAGAGCCTCT
>NW_027901209.1:0-237 GCF_054177405.1 Leptonychotes weddellii | reverse complement strand
GCTGCCGTTTACCGTCCAATATCTGCCCGTGGAATCACGGCTCGCCACTTCGTACCTCAAAACCAACCGCCTGCGATATTCTGCTTGTAGAGATCCAGATCTTCTTACATCTCAGGTTGGTGTCGTGGGTGCTCAGAGTGGTCTGGTAGATATCCAGCTCAATTCCGGGGACCAGCTGAAATAGGGTCCCCTACTCCTCTGCCATCTTTTCCATCCCCTTTGACGTATTCTTATATG
>NW_027901208.1:0-237 GCF_054177405.1 Leptonychotes weddellii | reverse complement strand
GTATGCCCTAGGTAGTGTGTGATGCATTCTTATATTGATTTTTTTGCTATCGTTTATTTGAAATCTCAATTTATCTAGCTATCTTGGATTTTATCTGATAACTCTGTCTCCACGTGTTTGCCTTCCTTAGTTTTGCTGACCTATCTTTTAGAACTTCCAGTCTGATCTTTTCTTCAAGGTTTGGCTCAAATGCCACCAACTTCAACTGTTTTTGTTTGTTGTTTGTTTAGCAAGCAA
>NW_027901207.1:0-237 GCF_054177405.1 Leptonychotes weddellii | reverse complement strand
GGCCCAGTCTGTTGTACAAGATGGTTTCCAATGGTTTCAAATGCTCCTTCAAACCTTATTTCTGATGTGGTACTGGCCACACAAATTCCTACCATGCCACACCTTCCCATGCAAAGCTTCACGTATTTAGATAATCAAGTACATCAAGAAAAACTCAACTCACTGGAGTTCACAATGTGGTAACAACCCACCAAATCTTCTTCATCCCATTTCGGGGGAAATCAGCTAGAAGACATA
>NW_027901206.1:0-237 GCF_054177405.1 Leptonychotes weddellii | reverse complement strand
TGTTGAGGGGCAGACATGAGGATTTCCTTCCTCTGCTGTTTCTTGCCATGGGAATACTGTGTCTAAACTCATATATATCATATATATATATGATACCTAACATCAAGACATATAAGTTGTAGGGAGTAAAATGGAATTAAAATCCTTGTATTGGGCGCCTGGGTGGCTCAGTCGTTAATCGTCTGCCTTCGGCTCAGGTCATGATCCCAGGGTCCTGGGATCGAGCCCCGCGTCGGG
>NW_027901205.1:0-1510 GCF_054177405.1 Leptonychotes weddellii | reverse complement strand
GAGAAGCAGGCTTCCCGCCGAGCAGGGAGCCCGATGCGGGACTCGATCCCAGGACCCCGGGATCATGACCTGAGCCGAAGGCAGACGCTCAACGACTGAGCCACCCAGGCGCCCCTTCTTTTTTTTAAAGATTTTATTTATTTATATTTGAGAGAGAGAGAAAACATGAGGGAGGGTGGAGGGGCAGAGGGAGATGCAGACTCCCTGCTGAGCATGGAGCCTGCCATCGGACTCCATCCCAGGACCCTGGAATCATGACCTGAGCCAAAGGCAGACACTTAACCAACTGGGCCACGCAGGAGCCCTTCACAAGTTTTCCAGCTGTGATTATAAAATTAGTACAGAATCAATAGCAATAGCTTCACAAATGCCATCTCCAAACTGCTTCTACAAAATCTCTTGAAAATCTTCAACATCGAATCCAGTTGTTCCTTGGAGGGTTATCATCTGTGCTCATCCCTTGGTTACAGTAGTCACATGGTATCAAGGAGCTTCTTCCTCTCTTACCTCAGGGCCCTCTTCTGTGACTCCTTCCTGATAAACCTGTTTAGAGTGCCACACACTTGCCTCTCCAGCAGTGCCTAGCATGGAGGAGCTATATCCATGTCAGAAAATCTGCACACCCCCTCAATGCCAGGGTAGAGCTCTCAGTACATCAAAGCTATGTAGGATTTTTGCATGAATGTTCAGTGTGGAAGCTCCTGTCCTGTATTTTGTCACCAGAGCATCAATATAGAACTGATTGTGCTCTAGAGCCTCCCAAGAGTTTATGACATTGTTCAAATAGTGCAATTATCTTCTAGCGGCAGCTTGACTTCTATGGGACTCAAATATCAGCCACTAATCCTTGTCCAAGGAATTCAGACAGTCCTCTGGATATGTCACCCTTGTCTTTCTTTATGTAGGCTTGTGCAACTTAACCCATCCAACTAGAAGCCAGAGTGTTACTTGCCCCACTAGCTTGCCAGTCAAACCCAGACATATCTGAGGCCCAGTGGTGGGTGTAGCTCAGGCTCAAGCTGAGGCACTTCTATATTATTCTTTAAACACATTATTTGAAAAATTTGATCATATATTTTTGTATAGTTTGGTACCGAGAGAGGGGAAACATGTTATACTCTGCCAAATATAATTTGAGAATTGCAGCTCAAATATTTTTCCATCCCCAAATGCACCCAATCAAATAAGATTAAGATGATGGTTAGGAGGCAGCTTGTTAAAACATGAACATGCCAACCTCATAGAGATGGAATGTGTTTCATAGTTAAGCAAACAAAACTATGTGTGTGTGTCTATGACTAATAGAATTTGAAATTTAAAGGGTGATATGTAAGAAAAAGCAACAGAGTTGTGATCAACAAATAAACTCAATGACAAAGACATACAAGTCCAAACAGAGAGTAAGAGATCATCATTTTTATTTTTTAACCAATTAAGATTTATTGATTTTTTTTTTCCTATACCCAAGGTACCAGGGATGGCAAGAAAATTATAGTGTGCCATACAAATT
>NW_027901204.1:0-237 GCF_054177405.1 Leptonychotes weddellii | reverse complement strand
CCAAGCCATTTCCAGTGCCCCTGGCTTTGACTTCTGTTTTCATTTACCTCCAATTACTTATTATTGTAAACTTCCCACACCCAGTTTACATATTTTTACCATTCAGTAGGTCTGTATGGGCTTCAAATTTCCAGACTCTTCAGAGCACGTTATCTCTTGAGTTGTCAGTTTCTAAGACTTTTGGTCTTATCTTTCCTGCCCTCTCCTCTCAAGTTGGATTACACCACTTTTTTTTTT
>NW_027901203.1:0-237 GCF_054177405.1 Leptonychotes weddellii | reverse complement strand
GATGAATGGGGGGACTGGGTGATGGACATTGGGGAGGTTATGTGCTATGGTGAGCGCTGTGAATTGTGTAAGACTGTTGAATCACAGACCTGTACCCCTGAAACAAATAATACATTATGTTAATAAAAAAAAAAAAAAGAATGAATGCGTGCCCAGTGGAAAATCACAATTAACTGCCCAGTTGCTAGAGCTGGGCCAGATTTCACATCCAGAATCCACCAAAGGGAGGGGATGTCC
>NW_027901202.1:0-237 GCF_054177405.1 Leptonychotes weddellii | reverse complement strand
TCTGTATACTATTTTCCACAGTGGCTGCACCATTTGCATTCCCATCAGCCCCATACAATGGTTCCATGTTCTCCACATTCTCACAAACAGTTGTAAGATATTTCCATTCTTAATAATTTTTTGAGATTCTAAATGTTTTAATAAATTCCCATTGCCTTGAAGTTAAATCCAATTTAGTAAATGTATACCATATTCTTGTATAAACAAAAAATAAAAATCATCTATTTGTTATAACCT
>NW_027901201.1:0-237 GCF_054177405.1 Leptonychotes weddellii | reverse complement strand
CACTCGCACTCAATCTCTCTCGGATAAATAAAATCTTAAAAAAAAAAAAAAAAGAACTACTGGACTCAGAGGTAACAGTTTATGAAGAATGGAAGAACAAAGACTCAAGAAAGAGGCTGAAGTGGAAAAAGAATCTGGAAGAGTACAGAGTCCCAGGTAGAGATGAAGATGCAAATCTAGTAGAATTGGAAGGGAGACACAGTATCAGTGTTTCTTTTTCCAAGTGTTTTTTTTTTT
>NW_027901200.1:0-237 GCF_054177405.1 Leptonychotes weddellii | reverse complement strand
TATACAAAGCGCCCAAGACAGTTTCAGGTATATAAAAAGTGCTAAATAAATGCTGGGAATGAATTGTGTCATTAATATATAGCAGCCACCTCACTGGGCTTCTGGCTTCCGCTCTGCCTCCCTACAATCTATTTTAGATTTTGTGGGTTTTTTTTTTTTAAAGATTTTATTTATTTGACAGAGAGAGACACAGCGAAAGCAGGAACACAAGCAGGGGGAGTGGGAGAGGAAGAAGCA
>NW_027901199.1:0-237 GCF_054177405.1 Leptonychotes weddellii | reverse complement strand
ACTGGGATATGCAGAAAATGGCATGTTCTTTGCACAAAAGAGGTAGAAGGAGCAGCAGTGAGAAAAGGAATGCAGGCCTGGTCTGGACATGTGGGGAAAGCTGTCTCCCCAGATGTTTTCTATTTCAATTTGGGAAGTATTTACCTTCTTGTCACCAGATGGTGTACAGGTCCAGTCAGGGTTTGGTGCCTTCTTTAAATGTGTCCCGTGGACCCAAGAGTCCATTCCCTGGGATTT
>NW_027901198.1:0-237 GCF_054177405.1 Leptonychotes weddellii | reverse complement strand
CTCTAATCTTTATTATTTCTCTTCTCCTGCTGGATTTCGGCTTCACTTGCTGTTCTTTCTCCCGTTTCTTTAGGTGTAAGGTTAGCTTGTGTATTGACGACCCAAGCAAAATACATACTAGACAAATTCGAAGAGGTCAGAAACCAAAAAGAAAAGGAAGGGGGAAAAAAAAGGGAAAAGAGAGAATATAATCTCCCAGGTGAACAAAACAGGGTATATATACAAAAATAAAATTGA
>NW_027901197.1:0-237 GCF_054177405.1 Leptonychotes weddellii | reverse complement strand
AATGTCATTCCAAGTAAACTCTCAGCAGTTTTTTCTATGGGGGAAAAAAAAAAAAACTAAAACAGCCAAAACGATTTTGAAAAAGAGTAACAGTGTTGGAGGACTCACTCCATCTGATTTCAAGACTTAGATGTGAAGCCACCATAATTAACACAGTGTGATACTGGTGAAAAGATCAGTGGACAAATTAGAGAGTCCCAAAACAGACCTGCAGAAATACAGTCAGTTTTTGAGGTG
>NW_027901196.1:0-237 GCF_054177405.1 Leptonychotes weddellii | reverse complement strand
TGTATTGTATGGTGACTAACATAATAAAATAAAATTTTAAAAAAATTATTTAAATAGCCAATGTGGCTAGTGAGTGGTCAGTGCAACTATAGGTAAGTAAATCCTGATGCTTTATCTCTGAGGTATTCTTTATAACCTAACACTCAGGGAGCCTCTGACTCTTCAGTTTTATTTTATCAGTAGGATATGGCATTGGGGGTCAATAAATGTTCACCCAAGCAATTATTGCTAGCTTCC
>NW_027901195.1:0-237 GCF_054177405.1 Leptonychotes weddellii | reverse complement strand
ACACGTGCCTTCAGCGGGGGCCCCGCAGCCCACCCACAGCCCCAGGCTGCCCACTGGCCCAGGAGGTTCATGCCCCCAGTCATCAGGGTTCTCTCCAGGCCCAGGGCTTCAGGGATGGTCAAGACATGGAGATGCCATCCACCCTGAGAGCTCCCTGCCCCAGACGAGGGACACTAACGGGGCAAGAGCACAGTCTTGATGTTGGAGACGCACGTTTTCCATGTGACTCGTGAACAT
>NW_027901194.1:0-1510 GCF_054177405.1 Leptonychotes weddellii | reverse complement strand
GGGAACCATGGCAACAGGCCCCTCCCCCAGAAGATCAGCGAGAACAGTCAGCCAAGACCAAGTTTACCGATCAATGAGAATGGCAGAACTCCAGTGCTAGGGGAATACAGCACATAGAATTCATGGCTTTTTTTCCCCTGATTCTTTAGTCTTTCAAAGTTAATTTTTTTAATTTTCTTTTTTTTTCTATTTTTTTTGAATTTTCCTTTTTCCCTTTTTCAACCAACATCTTATCAATCCCTTTTTTAAAAATCTTTTTTATTTTTCATTTTTAGAGTCATATTCTATCCCTTCATTGTAGTTAACCTTAATTTTTGGTATATATATAAGTTGTTCTCTCTTTAAAATTTTGGGATACAGTTTCTTCTAACAGACCAAAATACACCCTGAATCTCTAGTGTATGGCTTTGTTCTAGTCTCCTGCCTGAACACATTCTCTCCCTTTTTTCTTTAATTTCTCTTCTTTGTTTTTTCAACTAACTTCTTATCTTATTAATTCCTTTTATAAATCTTTTATAATTTTCATCTTTACAGTCACAGTCTATCCCTTCATCATATTTACCCTTAGTTTTGTACATATATAAGTTCTTCTTTCTTTAAAATTTTGGGAGGCAGTTTCTTCTAACAGACCAAAATACACCCAAAATCTAGTGTGTGGCACTGATCTATTCACCAGCCTGATCATATTTGATCATATTCTTTTTTTCTTTTTTCTTTCTTTCCCTTTCTTTTCCCATGGTTTCAGATCTCTTCTGATTTGTTTAATGTATATTTTTCTGGGGTCATTGTTACCCTGTTAACATTTTGTTCTCTCATTCATCTGTTCTTCTCTGGACAAAATGACAAGACAGAAAAACTCACCTCAAAAAAAAGAACAAGAGGCAGTACCAACTGCCAGGGACCTAATCAATATGGACATTAGTAAGATGTTGGAACTAGAGTTCAGAATGATGATTTTAAAGATACTCGCTGGGCTTGAGAAAAGCATGGAAGATACTAGAGAAGCGTTTTCTGGAGAAATAAAAGAACTAAAATCTAACCAAGTCGAAATCAAAAAGGCTATTAATGAGGTGCAATAAAAAATGGAGACTCTAACTGCTAGGGTAAATGAGGCAGAAGAGAGAATTAGTGATATAGAAGACCAAATGATGGAGAATAAAGAAGCTGAGAAAAAGAGACATAAACAACTACTGGATCACAAGGGCAGAAATCGAGAGATAAGCGATACCATAAGATGAAGCAATATTAGAATAATTGGGATCTCAGAAGAAGAAGAAAGAGATTCAGGGGCTGAAGGTATATTGGAGCAAAATATAGCAGAGAACTTCCCTAATTTGGGGAAGGAAACAGGCATCAAAATCCAGGAGGCCAGAGAGCCCCCCTCAAAATCAATAAAAATAGGTCAACACCTCGACATCAAATAGCAAAACTTACAAGTCTCAGAGACAAATAGAAAATCCTGAAAGCAGCTTGGGACAAGAGGTCTGTAACCTACAATGGTAGAAATATT
>NW_027901193.1:0-237 GCF_054177405.1 Leptonychotes weddellii | reverse complement strand
CTCAGTTGTTAAGCAACTGCCTTCGGCTCAGGTCATGATCCCAGGGTCCTGGGATCGAGTCCCATATCGGGCTCTCTCCTCTGCGGGAAGCCTGCTTCTCCCTCTCCCACTCCCCCTTGCTTGTGTTCCCTCTCTCACTGTGTCTCTCTCTGTCAAATAAATAAATAAAATCTTAAAATAAAATAAAATAAAATCCTTTCTTTTTAATAAAGATTTTATTATTTTATTTATTTATTT
>NW_027901192.1:0-237 GCF_054177405.1 Leptonychotes weddellii | reverse complement strand
ATATAGTATAGTATATAATATAGAATATATAGGATATTTTCTACTTAGTATAAAGTCACAGTAATCAGAACATTGGAGTTGGCACAAAGGTAAAGAAAGCAATGAAACAGAATAGAAAGTTCAAAAATAGACCCACACCAATTTGGACAAATGATTGACAAAAGTACAAAAACATTTCTGGGATAAAAGAACAAACAAACAAAAAACGAAAGACTTTTTCTTTTTTTTTCTTTTTTT
>NW_027901191.1:0-237 GCF_054177405.1 Leptonychotes weddellii | reverse complement strand
ACACTTGCTGTTCCTTGCTTTTTTTTTTTTTTTTTTATCCATTCTGACTGGTGTGAGGTAATATCTCATTGTAGTTTTCATTTGTATTTCCCTGATGATGAGTGATGATGAGCATCTTTTCATGTGTCTGTTGGCCATCTGGCCTTCTTTGGAGAAATGTCTGTTCATGTTCCATCTTTTAACTGGATTATTTGGTTTTGGGGGATTGAGTTGTATCAGTTTTTTGCATGTTTTGGA
>NW_027901190.1:0-237 GCF_054177405.1 Leptonychotes weddellii | reverse complement strand
ACACGTGCCTTCAGCGGGGGCCCCGCAGCCCACCCACGGCCCCAGGCTGCCCACTGGCCCAGGAGGTTCATGCCCCCAGTCATCAGGGTTCTCTCCAGGCCCAGGGCTTCAGGGATGGTCAAGACATGGAGATGCCATCCACCCTGAGAGCTCCCTGCCCCAGACGAGGGACACTAACGGGGCAAGAGCACAGTCTTGATGTTGGAGACGCACGTTTTCCATGTGACTCGTGAACAT
>NW_027901189.1:0-237 GCF_054177405.1 Leptonychotes weddellii | reverse complement strand
GCTTTTGACGTGATGGAGCCTCATTTGAGGCTGGCTTTTGCTGCACGTGCCATGGACATCAAGGTTCTCCTAGGCACATCTTACAGATGAGGAAGAGACCTGCCCAAGATCCCAGAGTGAGTCGGAGGCAGCAGGTACCAGGTCTCAGGGCAGATCCCACACAGGGGCTGTGAACGCAACCGGGGTCTCCCCCTTCTGGACCGTTATTTGCAAAGAGTGAAGCAGCAAGAGGGGGTA
>NW_027901188.1:0-237 GCF_054177405.1 Leptonychotes weddellii | reverse complement strand
TGCTTCAGGCAGCTGACCACCCCTCACCTCAGACTGACAGAAACAGAGGTAGGGTGCTGACTTTCTTCTATAATCCATTTCCTTCTCTGCAAATCTCCATTCCTCCCTATCTTGCTTTTGCAATGAGTCTGTTTCTCCTGCACAGGTATACTTACCGAAGGAAAGGTACTACTGAAATGATCATAAAAAATCAAATCCTCGGGGCGCCTGGGTGGCTCAGTTGGTTGAGCGACTGCC
>NW_027901187.1:0-237 GCF_054177405.1 Leptonychotes weddellii | reverse complement strand
TTTCTTGATTGGATTCTTTGTTCTTTGGGTGTTGAGTCTGATGAGTTCTTTATAGATTTTGGATACTAGCCCTTTATCTGATATGTCATTTGCAAATATCTTCTCCCATTCTGTCGGTTGTCTTTTGGTTTTGTTGACTGTTACATATCCTATTTTTTACTAACCACTGTTTTTAAGTTCCCATTGTGTTACTATTGTGCATGTACCCATTTAGTTATCTGCTATATAATACCCCAA
>NW_027901186.1:0-237 GCF_054177405.1 Leptonychotes weddellii | reverse complement strand
GAAGGGAGGAAGGAGGAAGGAGGAAGGAAAGGAGGGAAGGAGGAAGGGAGGGAGGGAGGAAGGGTGGGAGGAAGGAAGGAAAAGAAGAGAGAACTCGGTGAACAGGTTCCTAGGATAGTTTTCCTGGAAATGATTCCTTCCCATATCCACTTATCGCACAGCATCCTGAAAGATGGAAGCAGAGAACAAGAGCTTGCAGGAGAGCTGTGAATGTCAGGGCCCAAGCCCCAAATTTAT
>NW_027901185.1:0-237 GCF_054177405.1 Leptonychotes weddellii | reverse complement strand
TGTGTCTGGTTCATCCATACCAGCCTGTGGGTTGATAACCTCTCTAACCTCATTTCCCTTGTGTGTCAAATAGGGGCAGGATTGCGTCCCCCACAGGAGGCCGTGTGACGGTGCCTAAGAGAAACCAGCCCACAAGACTGTCCTCACTGCCAGGCAGCTCTTCCCGCAGGCTTCCCAGACGCACCTGCCTACCTCGCCTCCCCAGAATGTGCGGGGAGGTCTCCAGTGCTTCTGGTC
>NW_027901184.1:0-237 GCF_054177405.1 Leptonychotes weddellii | reverse complement strand
GAAGAAGAAGAAGGTAGCGGGAGGGGAGGAATGAAGCAGGGGAAATCGGAGGGGTGGACGAACCATGAGAGACGATGGACTCTGAAAAACAAACTGAGGGTTCTAGAGGGGAGGGGGGTGGGAGGATGGGTTGGCCTGGTGGTGGGTATTGAGGAGGGCACGTTCTGCATGGAGCACTGGGTGTTATGCACGAACAATGAATCATGGAACACTTCATCTAGAACTAATGATGTAATG
>NW_027901183.1:0-237 GCF_054177405.1 Leptonychotes weddellii | reverse complement strand
TTATTGATGCCCACAGGAATGACGTCTGAGGAATCTGATTTACCTCCCTTTCCAGACATCCATGGATTACAAGTCACGGGTTCCTCGACAAATTACCTCTGCTTCCTAGGAAGTTCCAGTCTTTCCCAGACACCTTCACTTAGGGCTTCAGTGCGAGCGGCATGCTCCCGGTGTCCTTGGGGGTTCCTGCCCGTCACCGGCTGGGGCTGAGGTTCCCTATCTCCCAACAGGGAAAAC
>NW_027901182.1:0-237 GCF_054177405.1 Leptonychotes weddellii | reverse complement strand
CCTACCTTCCAGAAAGTGGTCGCTTTTCTGTTCAGAGGGTTGTTGCTATTCCTTTCTTCAATCTCCTGTTGGGTTTGTAGGTGTTCAGAATGGTTTGATCCCTATCCAGCTGAATTCCTGAGAGGAGACAAAATCCAGGTCTCCTACTCCTCCGCCATCTTGCTCCGCCCCCCCATCTCAAATTTTCTTAACAACTCTCAAAATAAATATTATCTGCATTTTATTCAAGGTTCAGGG
>NW_027901181.1:0-237 GCF_054177405.1 Leptonychotes weddellii | reverse complement strand
TTGCATCTTAAATTTCTTCCATCAAAGTATAGCTTTCAACGTGGAGGTCTTTCACCTCCTGTGTTGAACTTATTTCTAAGTATTTTACTGTTTAGTGCTATTGTGGATAGGATGGTCTTCAGACTTCTCATTATGGTACAAAAATGCAACTATTTTCTCATGTTGATCTTTGTATCCTATAACCTTACTGAATTAAGTTCTAGCAGTTTTTTGGTGGAGTCTTGAGGATTCTGTCTT
>NW_027901180.1:0-237 GCF_054177405.1 Leptonychotes weddellii | reverse complement strand
TAATGTCGCGGAAGTGGGGCTTTAGAAATGGGTGAGACGGTAACTTTTATGTGGCATGTAGTTTACCACAATTTGAAAACTATTTAAATGTTCAGCTCTTATAAACTTGTACAGCACTTTGCAAACTAAAACACTTATTTTTAATGAGATACATTGACATATAACATTGTGTCAGTTTAAGTTGTACACCTGTTGATTCGACACATGCATATGTTACAGTATGATTACCACTGTACT
>NW_027901179.1:0-237 GCF_054177405.1 Leptonychotes weddellii | reverse complement strand
TAATGATGTAATGCATGGGGATTAACATAAGAATAAATAAAAAAAAAAGCACTAGTAGAATGTAGTCCAGATCAACTTAAAACATCTTCAGTCACCTGTATGAGGAGAGCAACTAATTTCAGTAGCACACCCAGAAGGAGAAAACAGAGATGGTCTTACTTACAACAGTACTCTCATAATCAACACACAATGACGTCCTCCTCCGTGGCTCGAGGAGGCCATGCGATACCTACACCT
>NW_027901178.1:0-237 GCF_054177405.1 Leptonychotes weddellii | reverse complement strand
AATGCCTGATGACAACTTTTCCTTTCGGCAGAGAAC
The DNA here is from genome assembly GCF_054177405.1 of Leptonychotes weddellii. NCBI lineage: Eukaryota > Metazoa > Chordata > Mammalia > Carnivora > Phocidae > Leptonychotes > Leptonychotes weddellii. Next base: position 201 of record NW_027901178.1, on the reverse strand, counting down.
CCAAGACACGGAGATGAGAATCTCCCATTTTGTGGGTCCCTGAGTTGTAAGTCAACCCTTTGAGACCCTTGACTGGCCAAACTATGTTTATGGAGGGGAAGGAAAGAAGTGACTTGTTCCTACGTCAAGAATGTCCGCAGAGAAGAGGACGGCAGTGGCACTGGTAGATTGTTCTAGAACAGGAATCCAACTTTTTCTGTA
>NW_027901177.1:0-237 GCF_054177405.1 Leptonychotes weddellii | reverse complement strand
TTAAAGATTTTATTTATTTATTTGATAGAGAGAGACATAGCGAGAGAGGGAACACAAGCAGGGGGAGTGGGAGAGGGAGAAGCAGGCTTCCCGCGGAGCAGGGAGCCCGAAGCAGGGCTCGATCCCAGGACCCTGGGACAATGACCTGAGCTGAAGGCAGACGCTTAACGACTGAGCCACCCAGGCGCCCCAGGAGAGGGAAATTTTTAAGGTCATTTAGATAATCTTTAAAAAACT
>NW_027901176.1:0-237 GCF_054177405.1 Leptonychotes weddellii | reverse complement strand
TTAGCTGACTGTAGAGTTGAGAGTCCATTTCTGGGGTTTCTACTCTATTCCATTGATCTATGAGTCTGTTTTTGTGCCAATACCATACTGTCTTGACTACAGCTTTGCAATATCGCTTGACGTCAGGCATTGTGATACCTCCAGCTTTGGTTTTCTTTTTGAACATTCCCCTGCCAATTCGGGGTCTTTTTGTTCCATAGCAATTTTAGGATTATTTGTTCCAGCTCTGTGAAAAAT
>NW_027901175.1:0-237 GCF_054177405.1 Leptonychotes weddellii | reverse complement strand
GCGGTGGTCAGCGCGTCGGCCACCTTCTTGCCGTGGGCCTTGACCTGGGCGGAGCCGGGGCTCAGGTCGAAGTGGGGGAAGTAGGTCTTGGTGGTGGGGAAGGCCATGAAGGTCCTGCGGGAGGAAGGGTTGGGCGAGCCAGGGTTAGGTGGGGCGGCGGAGGACAAGGGTCGTGAGGGGTCCCCGAGCCCTGATCCCAACAGGGGAGGGTTGGGTCCTCACCTCTCCAGAGCCTCT
>NW_027901174.1:0-237 GCF_054177405.1 Leptonychotes weddellii | reverse complement strand
GTGGTGGACAAGTTCTTAGAGTTAATTGATGGCCCCTGCTGAGTTTTATCTTTTTTTTTTTTATTTTTTTATTGTTATGTTAATCCCCATATACTACATCATTAGTTTTAGATGTAGTGTTCCATGATTCATTGTTTGTGCATAACACCCAGTGCTCCATGCAGAACGTGCCCTCTTTAATACCCATCACCAGGCTAACGCGTCCGGGGGGGGGGGGGGGGGGGGGGGGGGGGGGGG
>NW_027901173.1:0-1510 GCF_054177405.1 Leptonychotes weddellii | reverse complement strand
TGATGCCACCAGTTTGCTTTTCTTTTTCAACATTCCTTTGGCTATTCAGGGTCTTTTCTGGTTCCATACAAATTTTAGGATGATTTGTTCCATTTCTTTGAAAAAAGTGGATGATATTTTGATGGGGATTGCATTGAATGTGTAGATTGCTCTAGGTAGCATTGACATCTTCACAATATTTGTTCTTCCAATCCATGAGCATGGAACGTTTTTCCATTTCTTTGTGTCTTCCTTAGTTTCATTCATGAGTATTTTATAGTTTTCTGAGTACAGATTCTTTGCCTCTTTGGTTAGATTTATTCCTAGGTATCTTCTGGTTTTGGGTGCAATTGTAAATGGGATCGGCTCCTTAATTTCTCTTTCTTCTGTCTTGTTGTTGGTGTATAGGAATGCCACTGATTTCTCTGCATTGATTTTATATCCTGCCACTTGACTGAATTCCTGTATGAGTTTTAGCAGTTTTGGGGTGGAGTCTTTTTGGTTTTCCACATAAAGGATCATACATCTGCAAAGAGTGAGAATTTGACTTCTTCTTTGCCTATTTGGATTCCTTTTATTTCTTTTTGTTGTCTGATTGCTGTAGCTAGGACTTCTAATACTATGTTGAATAGCAGCGGTGATAGTGGACATCCCTGCCATGTTCCTGACCTTAGGGGGAAAGCTCTCAGTTTTTCCCCACTGAGAATGAGATTCGCTGTGGGTTTTTCATAGATGGCTTTTATGATATTGAGGTATGTACCCTCTATCCCTATACTCTGAAGAGTTTTGATCATGAAAGGATGCTGTACTTTGTTAAATGCTTTTTCTGCATCTATTGAGAGGATCATATGGTTCTTGTCCTTTCCTTGATTAATGTATTGTATCACATTGATTGATTTATGGATGTTGAACCAACCTCGCATCCCAGGAATAAATCCCCCTTGGTTGTGGTGAATAATCCTTTTAATGTACTGTTGGATCCTATGGCTAGTATTTTGGTGAGAATTTTTGCATCCATGTTCATCAAGGATATTGGTCTGTAATTTTCCTTTTTGATGGGGTCTTTGTCTGGTTTGGGGATCAAGGTAATGGTGGCCTCATAAAGTGAGTTTGGAAGTTTTCCTTCCATTTCTATTTTTTGGAACAGTTTCAGAAGAATAGGTATTAATTCTTTAAATGTTTGGTAGAATTCCCTTGGGAAGCCGTCTGGCCCTGGCTCTTTTTGTTGGGAGATTTTTGATGACTGCTTCAATTTCCTTGCTGGTTATAGGTCTGTTCAGGTTTTCTATTTCTTCCTGGTTCAGTTTTGGTAGTTGATACATCTCTAGGAATGCATCCATTTCTTCCAGGTTATCTAATTTGCTGGCATAGAGTTGCTCATAATATGTTCTTATAATTATTTGTATTTCTTTGGTGTTGGTTGTGATCTCTCCTCTTTCATTCATGATTTTATTTATTTGGGTCATTTCTCTTTTCTTTTTGATAAGTCTGGCCAGAGGTTTATCAATCTTGTTAATTCTTTCAAAGAACC
>NW_027901172.1:0-237 GCF_054177405.1 Leptonychotes weddellii | reverse complement strand
CAAATCGTTTATGGCAAGACATTCTTTGACTTATAGACATTTGTCAAGGTCATGCTACTGTAAATGACCCTTAGTTTGGGAACTGAGAGCAATCTTTTCACAATAACTTTTCTCTGAATAGTTTCTGTTAGGCTGAAGTTTTCCTAGCTACTCGAGAAGCTAGCCACCAAAATTCAAGGATGACAAATTAAATCAGACAGGAGTTGTGAGCAGAGGACAGTGTAGGTACATGAACTG
>NW_027901171.1:0-237 GCF_054177405.1 Leptonychotes weddellii | reverse complement strand
GCTGCTGTTTACCGTCCGATATCTGCCTGCGGAATCATGGCTCGCCACTTCGTACCTCAAAACCAACCGCCTGCGATATTCTGCTTGTAGAGATCCAGATCTTCTTACATCTCAGGTTGGTGTCGTGGGTGCTCAGAGTGGTCTGGTAGATATCCAGCTCAATTCCGGGGACCAGCTGAAATAGGGTCCCCTACTCCTCTGCCATCTTTTCCATCCCCTTTGACGTATTCTTATATG
>NW_027901170.1:0-237 GCF_054177405.1 Leptonychotes weddellii | reverse complement strand
TTCCAGGAGTTCCTTCAGTTTTTGTTAATGCACTTCCTCCTCTGAAGATTTCTAGAATTTGTTTTCAAATTCCTTATTTTCTTCTTAGATCTACCTTCCTGTATGTTTCTACTTGAATTTAGAAGTCTATATTCCTTTTTTAAGATTTTATTTTTGTCAGAGAGCACACAAGAGCGCATAAGCAGGGGGAGGGGCAAAGACAGAGGGGAAAAGCAGACTCCCCGCTGAGCAAGGAAC
>NW_027901169.1:0-237 GCF_054177405.1 Leptonychotes weddellii | reverse complement strand
CTAATATAGGTGATGAAAATTATGGCTGTTGCTATGAATTCCTAATGATTATTAAGTTGAGTGTAAATACATGTACATACATACATACATATACATATATATAATTAACGCTATATGCTAAATGAATTAAAAAACATAACTATGCATTAGTAGGAAAGAAACTCACACTTTTCACAGATTTTAAGTGAAACATTTGTGAAATGAACAAAGAGGAGAAGCTAGAGTTGGAGAAGGAGC
>NW_027901168.1:0-237 GCF_054177405.1 Leptonychotes weddellii | reverse complement strand
ATGTTTTTATATACATTTGCGTCTTTGTATTTACCACATACAACCCTCTCCTCCCCCCTCAGAACATAATGTTGATGTTTTTCTTCAGGGATTCCAGTTATGCATATGTTGGATTTTCTTTACCTGTGATCTATTTTCTGTCATTTTTCTCTCTAAAATCTTATTTTTCAATTCTACTCATTTCCAGAGTTCTACCATTAAACTTTTTACTATCTCGCCCCTGATTCTTACATTTCT
>NW_027901167.1:0-237 GCF_054177405.1 Leptonychotes weddellii | reverse complement strand
CCCACTCCCCCTGCTTGTGTTCCTGCTCTCACTATCTCTCTCTCTGTCAAATAAATAAATAAAAATCTTAAAAAAAAAAAAAAGTTTATATGGAAACACAAAAGACCCAGAGCAATATTGAAGAAGAACAAAGCTGGAGGACTGACTTTAATCAACTTCTAAGTTTACTATCTAAAGCTGCAGTATTCAAGATGGTGTAGTATTGGAAAAAGAACAGATGAACAGACCACTGGAATA
>NW_027901166.1:0-237 GCF_054177405.1 Leptonychotes weddellii | reverse complement strand
GATTCATCCACGTTACAGCATATATCAGATTTTCTTTCGTTTTTAAGGCTGAGTAATATTCTGTTTTATGGATATACCACATTTTTGTTTATGTATTCAGTCATCTTCCACCACTTTTTGCTTGGTATATTCCTTTATTCAGGTCTCAACTCAAATATCATCTCCTTCTAGACAGCCATCCTTAATGGGAGCCAGCCCCCCCCATCCCTCACTATCACGTCAACATGCTTTATCTTA
>NW_027901165.1:0-237 GCF_054177405.1 Leptonychotes weddellii | reverse complement strand
GGCCCAGTCTGTTGTACAAGATGGTTTCCAATGGTTTTAAATGCTCCTTCAAACCTTATTTCTGATGTGGTACTGGCCACACAAATTCCTACCATGCCACACCTTCCCATGCAAAGCTTCACGTATTTAGATAATCAAGTACATCAAGAAAAACTCAACTCACTGGAGTTCACAATGTGGTAACAACCCACCAAATCTTCTTCATCCCATTTCGGGGGAAATCAGCTAGAAGACATA
>NW_027901164.1:0-237 GCF_054177405.1 Leptonychotes weddellii | reverse complement strand
TGCCTGACATATGGTTAGAGCTCAGTATATGTCAGCTAGGATTATGCTTCTCTTATAAGAATTTGCTTCCAGATCCTCTGTGTACTCCCAGCTCTGGTGAACGTGCCAGACTTAATGTGAAGTCTGAAGGGTTCTGGTCTACTTCGGGCCTAGTGTATTAACTCAAAGCAGACTCAAGCCCACGCTTGAGCCCCTCTCCGGGTCCATACCCTAATCCCATCCCTTGACAACCCACCA
>NW_027901163.1:0-237 GCF_054177405.1 Leptonychotes weddellii | reverse complement strand
GGAAGAGTTGAGTGTCTGGGAGGATAATGTGACTGGTGCTCTAGTGTCGCACAAAAAAAAGAAAAAATGAGAGCTTTAGAGAAAGATTCATATTAATCTCTTTGGCTCCATCATTCAGTCACTGCATAGCTGTAGATACATCACATAATCTCCAATCCTCAGTTTTATATCTATAAAAGTAGAAAAGCAGTACTTACGTTGCAGACGTGAATGTGAGAGAAAACAAAAGGAAAGGGG
>NW_027901162.1:0-1510 GCF_054177405.1 Leptonychotes weddellii | reverse complement strand
TAAAGAATGAATGGGTCAACCAGGAAATTAAAGAAGAATTTAAAAAATTCATGAAAACACAACTATTCAAAATCTTTGGGATACAGCAAAGGCGGTCGGTCCTAAGAGGAAAGTATATAGCAATACAAGTCTTTCTCAAGAAACAAGAAAGGTCTCAAATACACAACCTAACCCTAAACCTAAAGGAGCTGGAGAAAGAACAGCAAATAAAGCCTAAACCCAGCAGGAGAAGAGAAATAATAAAGATCAGAGCAGGAATCAATGAAATAGAAACCAAAAGAACAGTAGAATGGATCAACGAAACTAGGCGCTGGTTCTTTGAAAGAATTAACAAGATTGATAAACCCCTGGCCAGACTTATCAAAAAGAAAAGAAAAAGGACCCAAATAAATAAAATCATGAAAGAGGAGAGATCACAACCAACACCAAAGAAATACAAACAATTATAAGAACATATTATGAGCAACTCTATGCCAGCAATTTAGATAATCTGGAAGAAATGGATGCATTTTTAGAGAAGTATAAACTACCAAAACTGAACCAGGAAGAAATAGAAAACCTGAACAGACCCATAACGAGTAAGGAAATTGAAGCAATAATAAAAAATCTCCCAACAAGAGCCCAGGGCCAGATGGTTTCCCAGGGGAATTCCACCAAACATTTAAAGAATTAATACCTATTTTTCTGAAACTGTTCCAAAAATAGGAATGGAAGAAAAACTTCCAAACTCATTTTATGAGGCCAGCATTACCTTGATCCCAAAACCAGAAAAAGACTCCATCAAAAAGGAGAATTACAGACCAATATCCCTGATGAACATGGATGCAAAAATTCTCACCAAAATACTAGCCAACAGGATCCAACAGTACATTAAAAGGATTATTCACCACGACCAAGTGGGATTTATTCCTGGGCTGCAAGGTTGGTTCAACATCTGCAAATCAATCAATATGATACAATACATTAATAAAAGAAAGAACAAGAACCATATGATCCTCTCAACAGATGCAGAAAAAGCATCTGACAAAGTACAGCATCCTTTCTTGATTAAAACTCTGCACAGTGTAGGGATAGAGGGTACATACCTCAATATCATAAAAGCCATCTGTGAGAAACCCACAGCGAATGGGGAAAAACTGAGAGCTTTCCCCCTAAGGTCAGGAACGCGGCAGGGATGTCCACTATCACCACTGCTATTCAATACAGTATTAGAAGTCCTAGCCACAGCAATCAGACAACAAAAGGAAATAAAAGGCATCCGAATCGGCAAAGAAGAAGTCAAACTCTCACTCTTTGCAGATGATATGATACTTTATGTGGAAAACCGAAAAGACTCCACCCCAAAACTGCTAGAACTCATACAGGAATTCAGTAAAGTGGCAGGATATAAAATCAGTGCACAGAAATCAGTGGCATTCCTATACACCAACAAGACAGAAGAAAGATAAATTAAGGAGTTGATCCCATTTACAATTGCACCCAAAACCTTAAGATACGTAGGAATAAATCT
>NW_027901161.1:0-237 GCF_054177405.1 Leptonychotes weddellii | reverse complement strand
GGGGCGCCTGGGTGGCTCAGTTGGTTAAGCGACTGCCATCGGCTCAGGTCATGATCCTGGAGTCCCGGGATCGAGTCCCGCATCGGGCTCCCTGCTCGGCGGGGAGCCTGCTTCTCCCTCTGACCCTCCCCCCTCTCATGTGCTCTCTCTCTCTCATTCTCTCTCTCAAATAAATAAATAAAATCTTTAAAAAAAAAAAATAAAATCCACGTCTAGATTTCTTGTTATTTTAGGTAA
>NW_027901160.1:0-237 GCF_054177405.1 Leptonychotes weddellii | reverse complement strand
TGATAGTGAAGAGAGAAATGAGTATCAATGAAGTGAGGTGCTTGTTGTTTAGACCAGAACTCAACATAGTGCACGAGTGTAGGGTTCTCACTCTGACAAAATCCCAAGCAATCTTCTATAGTAAAAAATAAATAATAATAATAGAATACATAGACACGGATGCAAATGGTGGATAAGAGGAAATTTGTTTGAAATTCTTAGAGAACTTCACACATTTTTTCAGAGAATTAGGATTTG
>NW_027901159.1:0-237 GCF_054177405.1 Leptonychotes weddellii | reverse complement strand
CCGGCACTTACGGGGCCAGTAGCACCAGCTCAGCCGGGAGAAGTTCACAGAGCTCTAGCCAGCAGTTTAGTGGGATAGGCCGGTCTGGGCAGCAGCCACAGCCACTGATGTCACAACAGTTTGCACAGCCTCCGGGAGCTACCAATATGGTTACATGGGGCAGACCGCCTACCAATACCCCCCTCCTCCTCCCCCCCCCCTTCACGTAAATGAAACCGCTCGAGTGGTAGTGACTTG
>NW_027901158.1:0-237 GCF_054177405.1 Leptonychotes weddellii | reverse complement strand
GACTGAGGTAGAGGATCTGCTTCTGTGTTCCCTGCTTATGGAGGTGGTAAGACCGGAGAAGAAAAGGTCATAGGATTTTTGGCAGATAGAACTAAGAGCAATTTTGAGACAAGATGTCTGTAGTGCAAGTGTGATCCCCTGGGCCTGAGGGAATTGGGTGGGCAGGGACTGCAAATGTTCAAACAGAAATGGTTAAGCTAATGTCCCAATAATTAGAGAATACCACTCCATTGTTTG
>NW_027901157.1:0-237 GCF_054177405.1 Leptonychotes weddellii | reverse complement strand
GTCTTTGTTTCTCTGGGATACATGCCCAGGATAACAATTGCATGTTTATTTTTAACTTCCAAATTGTTTTCCAGAGTGGCTCTACCATTTAATATTTGTTTAATTTTTTATTGTTATGTTAATCACCATACATTACATCATTAGTTTTTGATGTAGTGTTCCATGATTCATTGTTTGCGTATAACACCCAGTGCTCCATGCAGAACGTGCCCTCTTTAATACCCATCACCAGGCTAA
>NW_027901156.1:0-237 GCF_054177405.1 Leptonychotes weddellii | reverse complement strand
AGGATTAGGCAAAAATAACACAAGAGTATTATTCTGGTGTATGTGGCTGCAGACTGATTATATTAGTATGGTTGCGATTGAGGTCATTTTTGCCTACTTTTTCCGCTTTTGCATTTTTTTTTAATTTTATTATGTTATGTTAGTCACCATACAATACATCATTAGTTTTTGATGTAGTGATCCATGATTCGTTGTTTTCATATAACACCCGGTGCTCCATGCAGTACGTGCCCTCCT
>NW_027901155.1:0-237 GCF_054177405.1 Leptonychotes weddellii | reverse complement strand
CTCATTCTCTCTCTCTCAAATAAATAAATAAAATCTTTAAAAAAAAAAAAAAAGAACTTAGATAATCTAAGAATGGATTCTACTAATCAGGAGAAATTTAACATTAAATATCCATTTTTTAGATCACATATCTCAATGAGAACGTATCTTTTAACTCTTGGTATTAATTTGAGTTTAGGGATAACAAAAAAGGTGACTCATCCATTTCCACCTCTATTAAAAGGGAAAGAGTTAAGT
>NW_027901154.1:0-237 GCF_054177405.1 Leptonychotes weddellii | reverse complement strand
AAAGAGCAAATCACTCTCATTTCTGTCATTGCTGAATATGTGTCTGAACAAAGATTATAGGGTAAGCTGCATACGATCATCTCTAGTCATTATAACATCAGTAATGGCAACATTATTAGTGACAAGAAGACTGTTTTTGAACATAATATCTAAATATTCATTTTCAAATAAAGTAAGCATCCTAAATACAATGGAGAGTAAAAAAAATCTCCTTATTTTTATTATATGCTTAGAATT
>NW_027901153.1:0-237 GCF_054177405.1 Leptonychotes weddellii | reverse complement strand
CACCCCCCACTCCAACAACACTCAGTTTGTTTCCTGCAATTAAGAATTCCTCATATCAATGAGATCATATGATACATGTCTTTCTCTGTTTGACTTATTTCACTCAACATAATACACCTTGGGTTATAATTCAATACTACTTTATCTGATTACTAAACTTATTCTGGCGTGGGACATTGAAAGTGCTTTCATTCTACTCCCATGTCCCTTTGGCATACTCCCATTAGTGTGGGTTTT
>NW_027901152.1:0-1510 GCF_054177405.1 Leptonychotes weddellii | reverse complement strand
AGAGTGGGCATCCTTGACGTGTTCCTGATCTTAAGGGAAAGGCTCTCAGCTTTTCCCCATTGAGGATGATATTTGCTGTGGGTTTTTCATAGATGGATTTTATGAACTTGAGGAATGTTCCCTCTATCCCTATACAATGAAGAGTTTTAATCAGGGAAAGATGTTGTATTTTGTCAAATGCTTTTTCTGCATCAATTGGTTCCTCTCCCTCCTCTTATTAATGTGTTCTATCACATTGATTGATTTACAAATGTTGAACCACCCTTGCATCCCGGGGATAAATCCCACTTGGTTGTGGTGGATGATCTTTTTAATGTATTGTTGGATCCTATTAGCTAGGATTTTGTTGAGGATTTTGGAATCCATATTCATCAGGGATATTGTTCTGAAATTCTTTTTGATGGGGTCTTTGCCTGGTTTGGGGATTAAGGTAATGCTGGCGTCACAGAATGAGTCTGGAAGCTTTCTTTCCATTTCTATTTTTTGAAACAGACTCAGTAGAATAGGTATTATTTCTTCTTTGAATGTTTGGTAGAATTCCCCAGGGAATCCATCAGGCCCTGGACTCTTGTTTTTTGGGAGGTTTTTGATCACGGCTTCAATCTCGTTACTGGTTATTGTCCTATTCAGGTTGTCAATTTCTTCTTGTTTCAGTCTTGGCAGCTTATAGGTTTCCAGGAAGGCCTCCATTTCATCCAGATTGCTCAATTTATTGGCATATAGTTTTTGATAATAATTTCTAATAATTGTTTCTATTTCCTTGGTGTTAGTCGTGATCTCTCCCCTTTCATTCATAATTTTATTAATTTGGGTCCTTTCTCCTTTCTTTTGTATAAGTCTGGCCAGCGGTTTATCGATCTTATTAATTCTTTCAAAGAACCAACTTCTAGTTTCATTGAGTTTCTATTGTGTTTCTGGTTTCTAATTCATTGGTCTCCACTCTAATCTTAATTATTTCTCTTCTAATGTGTGGCTTAGGCATTGTTTGTTGCTTTTTCTCTAGGTCTTTAAGGTGTAGAGTTAGTTGGTGAATTCAGGATTTTTCTATTTTTTTGAGTGAGGCTTGGATGGCTATGTATTTCCCCCTTAGGACCACCTTTGCAGTGTCCCATAGGTTTTGGACCGATATGTTTTCGTTCTCATTGATTTCCATGAATTGTTTAAGTTCTTCTTTGACTTCCTGGTTGACCCAAATATTCTTGAGCAGAGTGGTCTCTAGCTTCCAAGTGTTTGGATTTCTGCCAAATTTTTTCTTGTGACTGAGTTCCAGTTTTAAAGCATTGTGGTCTGAGAATATGCAGGGAATAATCTCAGTCTTTTGGTATCGGTTGAGACCTGACTTGTGACCCAGTATGTGGTCTATTCTGGAGAAAGTTCCATGTGTGCTCGAGAAGAATGAGTATTCTGTTGTTTTAGTGTGGAATGTTCTGTATATATCTATGAGGTCCATCTGGTCCAGTGTGTCATTCAAAGCTCTTTTTTCTTTGTTGATTTTCTGCTTAGATGATCT
>NW_027901151.1:0-12913 GCF_054177405.1 Leptonychotes weddellii | reverse complement strand
AAGAAGAAGGTAGCGGGAGGGGAAGAATGAAGTGGGGGAAATTGGAGGGGTAGACGAACCATGAGAGACGATGGACTCTGAAAAACTAACAGGTTTCTAGAGGGAAGGGGGGTGGGAGGATGGGTTAGCCTGGTGGTGGGTATTGAGGAGGGCACATTCTGCATGGAGCACTGGGTGTTATGCACAAACAATGAATCATGGAACACTTTATCTAAAACTAATGATGTAATGTATGGGGATTAACATAAGAATTAAAAAAAAAAAAAGAAGCCATCCTAAAAAACAAAAAACAAAAAAAACTGCATGTGCTATTCTAAGCCTCACTCCCCAAGCATCTCAGGTAATTCTCCATTTAAAAATGAAACCCGCCATCCTTCCTAAAAACCTCTCGGCAGCTACATAAGTTACTAGCGGCACTATTACAATAATAAAAGCAATTCCATATACAGCCTGTGTCCTGTGCAGGCACTATTCTAGAACTTTACATATTTTAACTTATTTACTCTTTACAATAACCTAAAGAATAGGTACTTTATCATTCCCATTCTGTGGATGGGAAGACTGAGACAAAGTGAGGTTAGTAATTTGCCAGAGTCATAACAGTTAGTAGATAGCGGAACCGAGATTCAAACCCAGGCTATATTGCTCCAAAGTCAATGTAAATGAACATAATGCTCCCTCTACCATCTGCTGCCTCAAGAGAAAAAAAAAACTTTCTTGAATCCTGGTCAAAATCTACACAACTTTGTTTTATCACTAAGAACACAAAATCACATAGGTTGAGCTGGAAAGAATTTTTATAACCATCTTTTTTTTTAGAGAGATTTTATTTATTTATTTGACACAGAGGGAGGGAGAGAGCACAAGCAGGGGGAGCTGCAGGCAGAGGGAGAAGGAGAAGCAGGGGGCTCGATCCTAGGACCCTGGGATCATGACCTGAGCCGAAGGCAGGCGCTTAACCAACTGAGCCACCCAGGCGCCCCTATAAGCATCTTTTTAAATGATTCCTACTACTTGCTTTGTAATGAGTCTATGTCAACAACTAAATAGCTGATCTGGATTTCATTCAACTTAAATTTTTGAAAATCACAAAATCTCATCTCAGTTGTGACAATTATTTCAGAGATAAGATAGTACTTTCTGAAACACCCTATAAATAACAAGTTAAGACCTCTTTCATGCTAAGTACCTGGGAAATAACACAGTGGCAATTTGTATTAAAATCTTCACCCCTTCATCCAATTAGCTTGCTAAAATAATAGGGAAAAAATTGGACAGTTACCATGGATGTGGATACATCTTAAAGTTGAGATTGTTCATTTCACTCCAACACAGAATACAGAGGGATCATAGATAGCACCCAAATCTCCACCACCAAAGAGAAGGCAGACTCTTCTGCAACCTTTCTGATGCTTGGCCACCCAGCTTCATACCTTTGTTCACACACTGCCGAGGTGCTATTGTGGGATTCTTGTGCTGGCAGGAAGTTTGTCCTGGAAAGGTAGACAGGGCTGACTGAAGACCCCTCAATGCCAAACTCCTACTGCAACGGAGTCAGAATGTCCCTCCCTCTAATTTTTAATGATTTTTTTTTTTCTAGTTTAAGTAGGAAGGGGCAGAGCAAGGCCATCTTTATCTTTCACATTTAAGTAAAGATGGTGGGGCCCTAGAGCCACAGAATCTGCCTGCCAGTCAAGGCCAGAGTGGTGAAGAGTGTGGAATCCGGAGCCAAGCTGCCTAGCTTTGAATTTGGGATCTTCCATTTGCTAGTTTGAGACCTAAGCAAGTTCCTTATTCTTTCTGAATTCTGGTGTCCTTATTTTGAGATTCCTTACTTCTTAATGTTGTTGAGAGAACTAAGTGAAATAAATTACGCCTGGGTGACTCGGTTGGTTAAGTGTCTGCCTTCGGCTTGGGTCATGATCCCAGGAGTCTGGGATCGAGCCTGTTTCTCCCTCTCCCTCTGCCACTCCCCCTGCTTGTTCTCTCTCTCTCTCTCAAATAAATAAATAAAATCTTTTGAAAAAATAAATGAAATACACCACTTAGCACATGCCTGGTATATGATATATTCAAAAATGTTTTATTAGTAGTATTAGTATTAGTAGTCCCCATCACAGCAGTGCCCTGGTTGGAAACCCTTTTATGAAGCCTTGCATTTACATGCGAAGGAAAGAATGTGCCTGTTCTTGCAGGGTCTAACTTGAAAACTCATCATCAGGGTTGTTGTAGGGGAAAGGTGGAAGAAACAAGGGCTGGGAGAGGAGAAGATAAAGCCGATAATGTGAATTGTGTTACCTTCTTTACCTCACTATGCTTTTTCTCAAGCCTGGAGGTGCAGTGCTCTCGAAGAGTTGGCAATGCTGGCTGGATGTGGGCAGTGCCCAATGCCTGCTCATTTTCTTGTTTCTTTTAAGGCAACAAAACAACCAACTGGTGATACAAGGGGAGGATTTCTTAAGCCTGTCTGCTATTTCACAGATGGAGTTAGAATTTGTAAATGATCAGTGCAGCTCTGAGCTTATTAATTTGTTCCCACCCACACAGGAGCAATTAGGTGGAAGGAAGTACTGCTCATATCTTATACATGGGAAGTGGAGACAGGTGGGAAGGGTTGTGCTCAGTGGTGCAGTACCTGGGTGCTACTTTTAGCTACAATTGCAGGAAACCCCTTATATACTAGATTTCTCAAATACCCACAGCGAACGTCTGCCCAGGGTGGCTAGATAAGGATGGAAATAACAGCAAGTTGGTTAAAGTGAAAAAGTAGAAGGGAGGTCAAAGTCCCTTCAGTCTAGGGTTCCACAAAGGAGTTTCAAGGCCACTACAAAAGTGCGCTGAGTAGGTTGGGCCATACATTCTTTAGAATCAGGGCTATTTTGTTCTAATATTATTTATATTTTTATAAGATTCTGTTGGGGAAAAAATAGGAGCCCTGACACTTTTTAAAAGTTTGAAAAACATTGGTATAACCCAACTCCCTCATTCTACAGAACAGAAACTGGGTCTGAGGTTACTTAAGGGACTCACCTATAGTCAAATAGCTAATTAGTGGCAAAGGACTAACACCAGAGGAAGGACCATGCACACCTGCTTTGTCACCCTGAACCTTGTGTGAGATATTTTGATGACTCCATTTCCTATATGCACAAAGAGATGGCACTTGTAACAGATGTGAGTGAGTCAAAAAGAAAATCTTTTATTAAAACTAGTTACAGATCACTATATTAGGGAAAAGTTACAACATCGAAGATTCGAGTTCTGATAACAGCAGAATAAGTGATCTGAATTCATCTGCGATAACAATTATAAATTCATGAAAAAAAATTTAAGTCAACTATTTGAAGGCACAGAGAAGTAAACAAGAGCAGGGACAATCTGCAGAGGTTCCAACTTTTGAAAGAAGGAAACTTCCCTGGGAGAGATACATGGTTACATTGCTTTTCTGCTAAAAGTACCGCCAAGTCTATAAAGTACAGGGCATCTAGGACTCTGGGAGACACAGAAGCCTTATTGACTTAAGGTGTCAGAGGACAGAATTCAGGGCAGCCGAAAATATAGGGGGAAACACCATAAAGGAGGGAACAGAAAAAGAACTCCAAAATCTGCATTTGAACTTGGCAAACACTTGCCTGAAACCTGAAATATGAATGCAGGGGAAAGAATCCAAGAAACCCCCAAAAGTAACAGCTACAGGGCTAAATAATCTGAGCAGACATTTGGGCCGCAGCCTATTTCAGGAGCCAAGAGTTTGAATCTAGCCAAGTTAGAGACCCCAGGTATTCCATTAAAACTCTAGACAGATCAACCTTAGAGCTAAGACTAAAAGTAAAACTGAAACAAACCCAACAGAACAAAGTATGAAGCCAATACTCCAAAAGATCAAAGGAATCAACTAATAATGTAATTGTGTGCTAAAACAAAAAGTAACTTACTTCTCTTCCCCACCAGGCCCAAACTCATCCAAGATAAGAAAGGAAGCATCGTGAAAGCATCAGGGGTGGGGTGATTGGCTCAGGCTATGGGGATCACACAAAGGCTGTACCGTAATAGGCAGTATTCTGAACAGACCTGTATCCATACTCACTAGGCCCTCATTTCTCATTATCTGACTCTCTCAACTACAAATGTTTCCTGAACACTTGACTTTGACAATCACTTTCAGGTTCATCACTGCAACAGGGCTCACCTGGACAAGAGCAAGTGCTAAACTGTTAACCTCCCTGACTCTTTTCAGCTCTGCTCTCATTAATACACATACCTCCAACAAGGGAATTTCTTGATAGGACCCAAGTGTTGTGTTGTTTTCCTGCTATAGTGGCATTTACATACAAATGAATGGCCAAGACTGTAATTTACTCTGCTGAGAACTGTGGTGACCTGATAATTAAATTTCTGCACATGCAGAGAAAACATAAAACCAGAATGGTTGCTCTTGCTTTCTTTTCCCCAACCTCCAACACTTTTCTATCACTCCAATGAATCCTTACAAGCAAATGTGAATCAACATTTTAATTTACAAATGTTCTGATTAGGAAGACAAAAAACAAATTCCATTGCCATGGATACTAAAATGAAGGGCCTCGGATGGGTAACCAAGGCTGAGAGAGATAATAAACGGATCTTGAGATGTGCAGGTGTTGTGAGTTTTTTAAATTCTAGCTATTCAGTTCATTCACTCATCTTTCCATTCCATGCTGCAAATCATTCTCAAGGAAGTTTCCAAAGTTATTGTTTTATCTTGCAATAGAGCCTAGTTAAGCTACAGAGATAATTTCTATAAGGCTGTCTCAAACTCTCCTCGATACCAAATCTACAGTAAATATATCCAAATATATCATGATAACTGAAAACAAATAGGTTAAAAATGCTCACTTGGCTAAGTAAGAGCTTTTTTAGAAGAAAAATAAAAACCATGTTCCAAGAAAAGGCACACAATTCATACATCATATATTCAATGGTGGTATGCATAAATTAGAATAGCAGCCCTAATGATGCCACTGATAGATAATGAATAACTTCTCTCCATTTGCAGAAAAGTTAATGGAAAATTTTCCAAATGTTTGACTTTTCCCATGAAGTTTCTGTCCCTTGGGTGCCTGTTATCCCATATGCTGACATGCACAAGCAGGTTAAAAAAAAAAAATTAACAAAGAAATGAAGTAGCTAATCATGCTTCTTTCCTTAGTTGTTTTGTCATGGATATGCATACTCATACTATGTTATATGGCTTACATCATCTAGTCATATTTTCCACTGGCAAAATGGGTCCTGCTTCGTGATGAAAATACATACATCAAAATTGCATGGGGTGCCACCAAAATCACATCAATTTTCAGCATGGAACCACCTGAACAAGCCAGGCACCAATGAATTAGAAATGTTGCCCTGAGTATAATAATGTCCCTTGTTCCATCCATATTCTTAACTGCCATGTAGAGCTTACCTCCTGTTATTTATCTTACTTACGTTTTCTAAATGGGTTTATATGTCTGTGACTCCTCTAACATGTTCAAGGAATTTGTGGTCTTAATTCATTCTTCTCTACTCTATCTCCTTAGTGTCCAACACAGTTAGGAATAAAGCAAATCCTTCAATAATGAATAAACAAATGAACTTAAAATTAGTACAGTAGTGTATTAGCCAGATTATTCAGAGAAACAGAACCAATGGTGGAGATATACAATTTATATTTACTTATTATAAGGTATTGGCTCATACAATTACGGAGGCTGAGAAGTTCCGAGGTCTATAACTGGCAAGCTGGAGACCCAGGAGACCAGTGGGGCAGTTCCAGGCCGACTGAGGGCCTGAGAACAAGGAGAGCCAATGGTGTACATTCTAGTCCAAGATCAGGTGAAGACCGATGTTTTTGTTCAAGCAGTCAGGCAGACAAAGTTCTCTCTTACTCAGCTTTTCTGCTCTATTCAGGTCTTCAATGGATCGGGTGAGGCCCACCCACATTTGGGAGGGCAGTTTGCTCTCCACAGTCTACCAATTCAAATGTTAATCTCCTCCAGAAACATCCTCCCAGATACACCCAGAATAATATCTGATCCCCTGTGTTGGCACCTGTGGCACAATCAAATGACACATAAAATTAACTATCACAAATATCATACAAAGACAAATGCAAAGTGGGAAGAATACCAAAGAGAAGCAAGTCATACATAGGTTTTTATCCCAGCTCTTGACACTTCCCAACTGGGTGATCTTGGGTGAACTTCAGTTTATTCATCTTTAAAAATTAGACCAGCTTTTGGAAGTCTGAGGCCATATAAAACTCCTCCTGCTACAAACTCATAGAAATGCTGATAAAGGGCGCCTGGGTGGCTCAGTCGTTAAGCATCTGCCTTCGGCTCAGGTCATGATCCCAGGGTCCTGGGACCGAGCCCCACATCGGGCTCCCTGCTCCGCGGGAAGCCTGCTTCTCCCTCTTCCACTCCCCCTGCTTGTGTTCTCTCTCTCGCTGTCTCTCTCTCTCTCTCTGTCAAATAAATAAATAAAATCTTAAAAAAAAAAAAGAAATGCTGATAAAATTCGAAAGATACCTGGTATTATCCCAGAGGGGTAACCAACTTGTTTGGCTGATATCTAGGATATTAAAGGCCTTGGGTTCATGCAAGGCTGGATCCAGGACCCTACCATAAAGCTACTACTCTTTAATAGAGGCTGCCCTTTCTATGAAGAGGGGACTAGTAAATTTCAGCTAACAGTTTGGACCTAGAGAAGTAGCAAGATTACTACCACTGGGGTTGTAAATAAGAAAAAAATTATTCTATGAGAAATAAAAACATCAAGTCTACCTCTCACAGAGACATAGTACCAACACAGCACAGACATGTGAAGGTAAGAAATTAATAAGGGAAATGGGTAAGCACCTATGAAATCCAGGAGACCCAACAGAAGTGCAAAATTGCGCTATAGGAATACTTCCATAAGGCAGCATAGGATTACACCCTTCACCAAGCACAAACATACCCCTTCTAAAGATAAGCTAACCTGAAAACACACAGAACATAATACACAAGAGGTATTAAACTATCTTGAGGTGAGATGGAAAACAATCTAAGAACACATGGTGATTTAAATATGTGGAAGATTTACAAAAATTAGCCATGTATTAGGCCACAGAGGAAGCCTCAAAAATGTAATTATACCACATTCTAATCTCAATACAGTTAGAAATAAAAGACTTTTTAAAAATTAAAAAATGCCTTTTGGAAACCAGAATACACATTTTTAAATAATTGATGGGTCAAAGAAGAAACCCTAATTGGAATGATAAAATATTTATAACTGAAAAATAATGAACACATCACATATCATACACTTGTGGGATATATTTAAAGTGGTACTTAAAAGAAATTTATGGATTCATTTAGGGTATATATTAGAAATCAAGAAAAAGACTGAAAAATTAATATGATAAATGGTCAATTCAAGATGTTATTGATCAACAGTTTAAACCAAAGCAAAGTACATGGAAGAAATAAAAAAGATAAGAAGTAGATATTAATAAAAAAGTTAATACAAAGAAAACATTAGAAACTAGGGAAGATGAAGACAGTCTCTTAAAGATAAGCCATTGACAAGCTTAAGACAAAGAACACATTTATAGATATAATGGACACTTAAAAATCACAAGAGAACAAGAAAGGATGCTGTACTTTGTCAAAAGCTTTTTCTGCATCTATTGAGAGGATCATATGATTCTTGTTCTTTCTTTTGTTAATGTATTGTATCACATTGATTGATTTGCGGATGTTGAATGGGGATTAACATAAGAATAAAAAAAAATCACAAGAGAACACAAACAAGTTTTAACAATTTTAAAAAGAACAAATAGATAACATATAGACTGATAACCACTAAAGAAGTAACAGGTAGAAAAAAATTAAAAAAGTGACACATCACATCCAGATGGTTTTATATAACTTTTTCCAACTTACAGTTAATAGGTAACTGCTCTTTTATATAAGCCATTCTAGAAGGAAAAACTTCTTGTATCACTTTTTAAGGATAGCTATAAACTCAATAAGGGAATTTATATAGTAGATCAATCTCTTATAATGCTAGTTGCAAATATTATAAACTAAGCAGCAAACAAAATTTATGATATATCAAAAAGAAATACATTGAGAGTAAGAATTTATAACAGACATGCAAAGAAGTTTAAGCATCAGGAAAATCTCTTAAATGTACTTAACCACATTAATAGATTAAATATGAAAATGTATAATCATCTCAACAGATGTGGAAAATCATTAAATAGGTTTCAACACCCATTCATGACAATGATTCTCAGTAACTTGGAATAGAAAGAAATTTTCTCCACCTGAAAAAGAAAATCTACCATGCATCACAATCAAAAGTAAACTTTAACATTCCTTAGAGACTATAAAAGACAAGAACACTTGATGTTATCACTTCCTTGCAATTCTGTACTGGAGGTCTCAAAAGCACTATAAGACAAGAAAGATAAATGAAGGGCATGTGTTGGAAAGCAAGAAATGAAATGTCAAGAGATTGAACTTTCCACGTTAAAAAAAAAATCCAAGAGAAGCCAAGGTCAACCTTTCAATTATTAAGGGTTCATCAAGGGGATGTCCGCCTCTAATCAAGATGAAATAACAAGTACTAAATTTAGCCTCACATGTGAAACAACTAAAAACCTGGACATAAACAATGGTTCTGAAAATATTGAACATTAAGCAACCAAAAACAGGGATTCCTGAGAGATGAGAAATAAGCGAGTAAGTTCTATGCTTACCCAAACTGACTGCCTGAAGAGAGTTTTTAGGCAAAGCTGATGTTCTCCCTGATTTGAGGAGATGGACTTAGGGGGCCAAGACTGTGAGGACTTGCTAAAACAGTACTGAAGAGGAGAGCTACAAAGAGAACTCAGAGATCTGCTGTATTTGGAGTCTTCAGACAAACACTGATAAGTGCATGTGAGGAAAAATATTAAAGCCATAGAAAGAATTAATGGAAATGATTGGAAGTAACAGTACCTGGAGCTCACACAGAACCAGGAATATTGCCTGTTTCAAATAGCAAGCATAGAAAACCCCCTCATTAGTGGGGCATTAGTTAAACTACTTGGGACGTTTTTGCCTCAGTAGGAAGGAGCAATTACCCCAAGATAAAACATTACTTCAGCCCTACCTAACAAAGTTTAAAACCAAGACCTGAAAGGATCAAACAGTTTCCAAGTAGCTTATCCATGTTCCAGAACCAAGCTCAAGAAGAGTTACACATCCAGCATGTAACAAGGTAAAATTTACAATGTACGCCATCTGATCCAACATTTCTAGGCATGCTGAGAAGCAGAAAAATATCACCCATAGTGAAGATAAAGCCAATCAATTGAAATGGTCTAAGAAATCACACAGATAACAGAATTTGTAGGCAAGGACACTAAAACAATAAATATCACTATATTCCATATATTCAAGAAACTAAAAAAGAAAGACTGAACATTATAGAGAGATGGAAGATTCAAATGAAACTTAGAGATGAAAACTACACTAAGATGAAAAACTACACTAAGATGAAAAACTACATTGATTGGAATTAATGGCAGATTGTGCACTTCAGAAAGAAAGACTAGTGAGCCTGAAAATGTAGCAATAGAAACCTATCCAAAATGACACAGAGAAATATAATCACTGTAAAATTTGAACAGAGAACCAGCGAGCAGTGGGGACAACTTCAGGTCTTCATGTAATTGGAGACCCTGAAGGAAGGAGAGGAGCAGAAAAAAAAAAAATCTGAAAAAAGGCATGGACAGACAATCTTCTCCATGTTTGATGAAAGTGATAAACCCACAAATTCAAGAAGCTCAACACATCCTAAGTCCAAGAAGTATGGTGAAAACTACACCAAGGCACACCATAACCAAATAGCTAAAAACCAGTGAGAGATAATTGGGAACAAAACAACAGAGTGAACCCTAATGTAAACTATGGACTGTAGTTAGTAGTAATATATCAGTTTGTTTCATCAGTTGTAACAAATGTACCACACCAATCCAAGATGTTAATAATAGGAGAAACTGGGCAGGAGGAGAGAGAGTATATGGCAATTCTCCATAATTTTTGCCCAATTTTTCTACAAACATAAAACTACTCTAAAAATAGTCCATTTATTTTTTTTTAAAAAGTAGTCAAAGGAAAAAAGACAGTTTATGAGCAGAGGAGTATAGATAAGAAGAGCAGGTTTCTCACTGTGAAATCCCACAGTGAAGAAATATTTTTAAAGTGCTAAAAGAAAAACACTGACAGAATTCTATACCCAGAGAAGGTATCTTTCAAAAACAAAGGGAAAATAAAGACTTTTCAGAAAGAATTCATCACCAATGAAACAGGAATTTTAAAAGAAGTCCTTCAAATAGGGGAAAAAAAAAAGATAGGATATAAATCTGCATCTATACAAAGAAATGAAGAGCAGAGCACCTGCTATGTGGGTAAATACATAAAAGTTTGGATTCTTATTATTAAAAATTTTTTTTAAATTTCCCAACTTTTATATATGTGCTATATTATACAGATGTTCATCTGTATAAATCTAGAATCTTTCTCTCTCTTTTGGTAATGACATCCTGATTTTCTTTTTAGGAAACCACTCCTCTCCAAATTTCAATCCATGACGTTGGGGTGAGGCTGACCTTTATCTTAGGGTAGGCAAACAACTCAAATCTGGTCAATGACAGCCAGCCCTGGGCCTTTGCTGGAAATATTGAAAAGGAGCACTCCCATTCCTGCAGCTAGGGTTGATAAGCTAGTAGGATGTAAGCCTGTATCTGCCAGCACCTGGAGGATAGCCTGTCTTAGAAAGAAGCCAACACCGAAAAAAAGAAGAACCAAGAATTGTAGATTCCTGATACCCACTGTGAATGGGAGCCAATCATTCCTATATCCAGAATAACCCACTGGGCTTTTCACTTATGTGAGCCAATAAACTATTGTGTGCATGTGTGTGTGTTTAAGCCCCTTTTGAATTTTCTGTCACCTGCACTCAGAAGGATTGTGCCTAATATAGTAATAAAGTACAAAGAATATTATAGGTGATAGTGAAGGGATCTCCATTCTAGATCTGCCTCTTTCAACACATAATTATGAAATCTTGCCCAAAGAACTTTATCTCTCTCTCCTCTGAATTCCTACAATAAATGCTCTCTGCATAATTCATTAAGCAAATAAGTATGTACTGCTTTTGATAGGTCTTCCCTCTTGGATAGCTATTTAAATCCTTATTAATATTTTATTCACTTAGTCTTATTTCCCCAATCAGATTATATGTCCTTGACTCCTCATACATAGCTGATGCTGCTCCCTGAACCCAAATACACGTATAGCACACCTAATATGAGTCACCTCATCTTTTAGGGCCCTCTCAGTTTTCTGTGTTGTTTTTTTTTTTAAGATTTTTTTTTTTTTTTGACAGAGAGAGAGAGAGAGACCGTGAGAGAGGGAACACAAGCAGGGGAAGTGGGAGAGGGAGAAGCAGGCCTCCCGCCCAGCAGGGAGCCCGATGCAGGGCTTGATCCCAGGACTCTGGGATCATGACCTGAGCCAAAGGCAGATGCTTAACGACTGAGCCACCCAGGCGCCCCTAGGGCCCTCTCAGTTTAAAAGAAATTTATGATTGTATAAGAATCCGGTGGCCACAAGTATCATGACTATTTTCTGATTTCACAGCATATCACTCATATTGACCCCCATGCCTTATCCCTGAAATACCATGAGTTAGTGGAAGCAGAGTCTGCCTTAGGCCTTTACGACCCCAAAATGGAACATAAGGCCCTTGACACTGTCAGCATACTGAAAGAATTGGCTGAATTGAACTGAATTCTATCCAAATTTTCCTTTACACCCAGAAATATTCTCCTTCACTGAAGAAGAACAGAAGTGAAGAGCAAAGCATTTAGAACCAAAAAACCTAAGTTTTAGGTTCTGCCACTTGTTAGCTGTGTGACTTGCCATTTGTTACTTAAGGTCTCTGAGCTTCCATTTTTCTATACAAATGGAAACAATGATCCTTTACTTTTTAAGGTTACTGTGAGGAGCAAAACAATTGTTTATAGGCAAAGAAGGACTCCAAGCAACATTTATTAAACATTCTGATGTACTCATTGCATTACATATAACATCCCATTTAAAACTTATAATATTCTTGGAGGCAGCTATGGTATCCTGACCTGACAGATGAAGTTACTGAGGTCCCCAACAGTTAAGTAATGTGCAAACTCTGACTCCAAGTCCATATTCCCTCCATCACATTATTTTACTTGGTAAATACAAATTTATGTACAAATAACAGGTGCTCCATTCCCCAGGTGCCAGGAAACTATGAAACAGTTTGAGTCTGGGCCTCAAAACCAAAATGACAAAGAACAAATGAAAATCACAGCAGAACCCAGAGTCCCTGCTTATCCATAGTAGGTAGGATTGACAAAATCATGGAACACATACCATTACAACTTTTCCCTCATTACCCAAAGCAGAGGATAGTCACAGGCTGTGGCACTCTTGCCTGATAAGCTTGGGTGTGGTCTCCGAATCTGCAAACCTCACTCTAAACAGCAAAATCCACCCATCAGAGCTGCCTGCAAGAGGATGCTCCTGGCCATACTTGGGCCCTGTAAAGACCCTGCCTACATCCTGGTCAGAGACTGAAGAGTGGAGCTAAGGCCACACCTAGAAGCAGGATGGGGGGTGGGGAGAGAATGCAAAAAATTCACTTATTTAAAAGTCTATCTGCTTGGCAAAGAAGAAGTGAAACTCTCACTTTTTGCAGATGATATGATACTTTATGTGGAAAACCCAAAAGACTCCACCCCAAAACTGCTGGAACTCATACAGGAATTCAGGAAAGTGGCAGGATATAAAATCAATGCACAGAAATCAGT